>NC_080785.1:121069130-121369338 GCF_028018385.1 Neofelis nebulosa | reverse complement strand
ACATCAGTATTTATGATGAGCTTCCTTAGTGTGAGGGACTGACGTGAGTTTTGTCAGACTCAGCAGACAGCCTTGGAAAACAGCACACTTGAGTAGAATCGCTTTTCCCATTTAGATCGTAGCTGACTGTAGGTAACACTCGATTGGTTAGTAATTTTTGTGCTCCCCACACTGATCTACAGAAACGTAGGTTTTCTTATACATGTTAATTTTAAGAAAAATTAAAATTAAAAACAAAATGCCTTCAGCTAGTCTTGTTTGTACATCTTAAAAACAAAGCTTTATGTACTTTTATTTCACCATAAGTCACTTGCCTTCATTCATATGCACTTGACACTTTGCGTGTTTAACTTTTTGAAAACATTATTTTGATACTGTTTTTGTTACCCAAACAAAAAAATAATATATAAATCATTCTTACTCTTTATATATCTGCTGTTGAAATAGGAGATATTTAAGTGCTTTCAAATGTTTTAAGCAAAGAAAGCATCTGGCCTGTGCCATAAGGATCACATGAGATTGTTGTGTGTTAATAGTCTAGGGCATAGCATGGGTATCGTTCAGTGGAGTTATGGAAGACTGGAAGCATGAAATACAACCAAGAGGCTTTTTCAGACATGATTTATTTGCGGTTTGGAATAGAGTGAAGACACATGAATCGGGAAGAAATGAATCCTTTTAGAATCCTCTAAGTCTCTCTGTAGAAAATTTAGCATCATTTGCTGATGGGTAGCATGACCAAAGGATGTGTAAAGACTGCTGTATTTCCAAGATTCCAGGGTAGGAAAAATCTCAACCAGTACCCACTTACCACTTAGCGGTAAATGCGTGGTGTGTGTGTGTCTGTGTGTTTTTGTCTGTGTGTGTGTTTTATAAGATGTGATAACTGATGAAAAATAGCACCCTAGATATATCTTAGTTCTGTCCTATTTAGATTCTGGTGTTTGGCAATCAAAAGAGAGTCATGCTCCTGTGAGATCCTTTCCCTTGAGTGTGAGCAGACCTGTGACTCACTTGCTTCTAACCCCACACATATATGTGTATGCTGCATCTGAGCACAGCAGAGTGAGGTAAGTAAGTGTCCTCCCTTGCTGATTCTGAAGAAGTGAGTTGCTGTGTTGTGAAAGGAACTGTGAGTGCCCTCGAGGAATGGAGAGCGGCCTCCAGCCCATACACAGCAAGAACACAGAGCCCTCAGTTCCATACCTGCAAGGAACTGAATTCCACCACCAACCACATGAGCCTGGAAGAAGACCCAGAGAAGGAGTGCAGCCCAACTGACACTCTATTTGTTGCCTTGTGAAACCCTGAGCAGAGGATTCAGCTCAGCTATGCTTGGACTTCTGGCTCATGGAAACTGAGATAATGCCTGAGTGTTGCTTTAAGCCTCTAAATTTGTGAAATGTGTTAAGTAGCAACGGAAAGGAATATGGATGGGTAAGAAAAAAGATGAGTATGTTCTAGATGTGTAGAGCCACACGCACTAAGATGCAGAGATCAAAATAAGATTGGTATATCCTTCATCTACTCGTAGACTGAACGAGCATTTCCTCAGTGCTCACTGCGTGCTACAGCCCTATCAGGAAATGAATAGGGGAACTGAAGTTAAGAGATTCAGTGACTTGCCCAAGGTGACAAGGAGAAATGTGTAAGAATATAAGAATTCTGTGGGGGAAAATGAAAGCATGTTCATGTAGCATCACGACTAGTAGGGTCTCTGAGCACTTACTTTCCATCTTTGGGTATATCTTGTTTTGAGTTATTTCCTTTGCACTGTAGTTGAAATTTTGCATGCAATCAGCCTCAAAGCACTCATTTTCCCTAGTGTCCAGGGAAGCATTAGGATAATTAAACAATAAATAACTGGGATTATCTCTGTGAAATATTTAGAGTTTTCTAAAACAAACTTACATTATTTGTTTACTAAGTTTCCCAGATGGTAGAATAGAATGCTGACAATTGAAAAAATAAATAGATCCTGAAGAAAAAGTAGAAACAGGAGCTACTGTTTCAAAACAGTAGAAACTGTTTTGATCTTAGAACTGGAAAGCTTAAGTCCATGAAATATTAAGAACTTTGAACTTTGGTCTGACTAAATTTGAAGCTGTTAAATTGTTTGCCTTTCTGGGAATTCTTAGAAACCTCCCTAAATTAGAACTGCTGCTTCTGCTGCTTTGTTAATTGGTAGTTTTTGAAAAAAAAATTTTTTTTTTGGCCTGTTGTGCAATAACAGGAAAAAAGTCTTTTGTTTAACTCGATATTTTGGACAAATGAAGTATTTTTACATAAAATAAAATTCTTTCTGAAATGGGTACCCCTGTGCTCTGCCCAGATGTCCTTGGATCTCTTTCTCTCTTTAGGTGCATCCCTCTCCTGCCTTAGGGCTTTGGAATCCTTTACCCACATGCTGCCTA
Source organism: Neofelis nebulosa (assembly GCF_028018385.1). NCBI lineage: Eukaryota > Metazoa > Chordata > Mammalia > Carnivora > Felidae > Neofelis > Neofelis nebulosa. The sequence continues at coordinate 121,366,924 of NC_080785.1, read as the reverse complement.
GTTTATTTCCCACCTACCCCCAGCTTCAGCAGTGGCCCTTAGTCAACTAATAACTGAAACCCAACCACTTTGTCTGGAGCTGGATAACTGAATTTAGTTAAAGCTCCTAAGATCTCTTGCTGGAATAGACTTAGAAACTCCAGAGAGACATTGTCTGAAACCCCCTCTTTATTGGGCTTTCTTCCCTTTCCTGTTCCTCTTCTCCCCACAGTCCCTTACTGATATCCTGTGGGAGCACTTAATAAATAAATCACTTTCACCCAAATCAAACCCTGATCTCAGGGTCTCCTAGGGGACTCGGCCTAAGACAGGTAACTTCTTAAGTGTTTGCTGAAGTAACAAATTAAGTCATCAATTCAAAATTGCCTAAGGATTAGGTACAAAAAGAGATATTTTAAAATAGGTAGTTGACTTGAATTTTTGTCATTTTAATAGCATTTTTTTTCTGGATAATAAAAGTAGTCACATCAGTGTTGAGTTAGAAGTAAGATTAAGTAAACTAAATTATCCATAGCAGTTATTCGTATGTTGGTCAATTCCCCCCCTCCCAACTGCAATCAAGACTAAATCTTTGAGTGTGTTTACTAATTTTCTTAAACAAAATTGTGATTCTAATCAGCATACAGGATTACACCCTGCTTTGTTATACAAAGATGGTTTAGTCATTTAACATGTTATAAAATAAATAGCAGCCCTTTTCATGTTTTAAATTATGAAGAAAAGGAAGGGAAAGAAAAGGAAAGGAGTATGGAAGGAAGGGAAGGAAGAAAAATAAAAAAAGTAAACTGAAAAGAATGAAGAAGGCATAATTAAAATAGCAATTTCTCCTTTCCATTTTTACTTCCTAAATGTAAACACCGTTAAAAGTTTGGTGAAGATCATTCTAGATTTTATATGCATATACAAAACACAATCACAAATATATATATATATATATATATATATATATATATATATATATATATATAATGGGTTTTTGTATTGTCACTTTTTATGAAACTTTTATACTACATGTACATTTCTACAGTTTACTTCCTTTAATCTGGGAACATGTTACTGAACTTTGTCCACATTAGACCATGGAAATCTACGTCAGTTTTACTCAGTAATAGGTAACTGCTATTTTTCCTGTTAAACAGTACTTCACTTCTTATCCTTGTGCATATCTGTATGCATTTGTAGAGACATTTATTCCATGTGACAAAAACCTAATAATGTACCTACTGATTACTAGTAGGAAATATTTATTCATTTATATTAGTTTTGTTTTGTTTTGTTTTGTTTATATTCATGTTAGTGAACATATACTGTAGTCTTGGCTTCAACGGTAGAACCCAGTGATTCATCTCTTACATGTAATACCCAGTACTCATCCTGAAAAGTGCCCTCCTTAATGCCCATCACCCACTTAACCCATCCCTCCCCCCATTTCCCCTCCAGCAATCCTCAGTTTTTTCTCTATTTAGGAGTCTCTTACAGTTTGCCTCCCCCTCTGTTTTTGTCTTATTTTTCCTTCCCTTCCCCTATGTTTGTGTTGAGTTTCTTAATTTCCACATGAGTGAAATTGTACAATATCTGTCTTGCTCTGACTGACTTATTTTGCTTAGCATAACACCCTCTAGTTCCGTCCGTTGTTGCAAATGGCAAGATTTCATTATTTTTCATTGCCGACTAGTATTCAAGTGTGTGTGTGTGTGTGTGTGTGTGTGTGTGTGTGTGTGTACATGTGCCACATCTTCTTTATCCATTCATCAGTTGATGGACATTTGGACTCTTTCCATAATTTGGCTATTGTTGATAGTGCTGCTATAAACATTGGGATACATGTGCCCTTAAGAAACAGCATTATTATATTCTTTGGATAAATTCTCAGTAGTGTAATTACTGGGTCATATGGTAGCTGTATTTTTAATTTTTTGAAGAACCTGCATACTGTTTTCCAGAGTGATTGCAGTGGTTTGCATTCCCACCAACAGTGCAAAAGTGTTCCCCATCACAAAACACAAAAGTGTTCTCCACATCCTCGCCAACATGTGTTGTTTCCTGAGTTGTTAATTTTAGCCATTCTGACAGTTGTGAGGTGGTATCTCATTGTGGTTTTGATTTGTATTTCCCTGATGATGAGTGATATTGAGCATCTTTTCATGTGTCTCTTAGCCATTTGGATTAACAAAACCAAAAGGCAACCAATGGAATGGGAGAAGATATTTGCAAATGACATATCAGATAAAGGGTTAGTATCCAAAATCTATAAACAACTTACCAAACTCAACACCCAAAAACCAATAATCTAAGGAATAAATGAGCAGAAGACATGAAGAGATAGTTTTCCAAAGAAGACATCCAGATGGCTAACAGTAAGAAATATTTAAATCAGCATGTAATTCAGTGCATTTAGGAAAAATGTCTCTTTTGAGTGTAAATCCCTAGTTTCTCACAAATACCTCCCTCCCTAACATCGTCCCTTCTTTCTCAAAGTATTGTCTTGGTGTAAGTGAATGGGGCAGTTTATGTATCCTCAATTAAAATGTTAACTATTATAACCAAATTGTCCTACAACAAATTACACTAATAAATACTCTATCTAATAGTTTTTATCTGAGTACATCAGTCTTTATATTTGTAAATAATTTGCTGATTCATCTGTGAGTTTAAAGTTATTTATAGTGTTATTTTCCATATAGGAATTTAGTTTTTGTTTCTTAAAAATTATGTTTTAATTAAATTGAATATTAATTGTTCAATTAAAATGAAAATTATTTAATTCTTTTATAGCTTGTGGCTTTTATTTTATTCTTGAGGAAGTATGCTTTCTCCAAATATGTGTATGTGTGTGTGTGTGTTTGTATATATATTTTTTTCAGTATTTTTTAAATTTTTTTTACTGTTTTTATTTATTTTTGAGGCAGAGAGAGACAGAGCATGAGCGGGGGAGGGGCAGAGACAGAGGGAGACACAGAATTGGAAGCAGGCTCCCGTCTCTGACCTGTCAGCACAGAGCCCGATGCGGGGCTCGAACTCACGGAGTGTGAGATCATGACCTGAGATGAAGTTGGACGCTCAACAGACTGAGCCACCCAGGCACCCCTTTTTTCAGTATTTTAAAATGTATTTTCTGTCATAAATTCCATTTGGAAGGTGTGTCTGTGGGGGAGGGGGATGCCAGGTAGTTATCTAACATTTTTTTCCACACAAGATGATAACCTATTATAGATACTCCTACTACTGAATGGTTCATCCTCCACTTACTAATTTGGAATTCTATATTTTCGTATAAGAATTTGTATATATGTGGAAATTCATATATATGTATGTCTATTCCAGACTCTACTCTGTTGTCCTGATGTCTCATGTCTACTTCAGCACTGTACTGATGTAATTGTTGCAGCTTTATAGTGTGTTCCCATATGTGGCAGAGCAAGATCTCAGTCTTATTCTTTCATTTCAAGATTATTATAACTAACCTCCCCCATTTATCTTTCTTTCCTGCTTCTCTTGTTTTATGTAGCCTCAGACCTCTTGGCAAAATCCACATTTTCTAGCTTGATAATCTGATTCTAAAGTCAATGTATTCGGAGGTGTTTTGTAAATTCTAGGAGACATGCAGATGTAAACTGCACAGCTCATGGGTAGTAGCATTTCTCAGATAATTCTTATTCATCTTAGCTATGGAGAGAAAAATGCAACTTTTGTCTGTGTTCTGTAACTATTTGTATTTGCCTCCTCCAACCTGATCTACAAGTTATTAATACAAATTTATTCAAGGTATTTGGAAATTGTTTAGATTATTTGAACATAATCCCTTACTCTGTCTCAAAGACTGCTCTACCCCAAATATCCCTGCTTCCTTCCTAAAGAAGATGTCTGGGTACAGGAGAGGGATTGCTTATGCTTCCTCTTGCCACTGTCCTGTTGCCCTGGCCTCCAGAGTGATGTCCTTTGTCCATTTTGGAACTGTTAGCCCTGTTGGCATTTAGGACTATAGCCATCATCCTTTCTCTGGGTATAGACAGGGCCCTGTGATACTTTCTGGCTACCTCAGAAACATGTGAGCTCTTGCTGGTGCTATCCATGCCCTTATTGTCTAACTGTCAATCCCAGTTGGTCTGCAGTCCTGGGAACAGAACCCCTAATCTGCTCAACATCCCACCTGTTCACCTGCTCTAGATATACCTTTCCCATATCAGATCTGAGGGCCATCCGGGAACCTAACTCTCTACAGCATTCTGTTTTTATGTGCCTGTCCTCCACATGGTTGTGGGAGCACTCTACAAGGCAGTCCCCTTCCAGATTAATAGGGCAATCATTCCTATCATTCATGATTTCCTGAACTATCAGATGCATTTTCCCATCTGGGACACCTGACCTATTCCCTTCATGAACAACTCTGCCCTGACCTTCTCCTTTGCATCACCTAAGTGGACGGCAGAAGTTGTTTTCCCTTCATTTCCCGTCCATCTTCTTGACTCTGGTCTAAATCCATCTGACTTTATGTGGGATAGAAGTATCTCCTTGCATTTTATGTTTTCTATGTAATGGCATTCTTTGGAGAAAACCATTGACTACTGTGAGGATGGTACCTTTTGTAGTTCAGCAACTAAGAGGTCTTGATCTCTACACAACGAATACAGTGAGGATGGTACCTTCTGTAGTCAAGCAATTTGGAAGGTCTTGGTCTCTACACAGTGGGTGAATTTTGCAGTGAGTCTGACTAGGTCAGTCACGTGAAATGAAAAGACGGAAAATAATGTAGCAGATCTGTTATGAGGACGGTAACATATTTTTCAAGGCTGTTGTCCTACTGAATTTTGACTGTCAGCGATAGTGTCTCCTTTTGGCATTTCTTCTATAGTAAATTCTATCAGGCAGATAGATACCTAGAAATTCTGGCAATAAGATGAAAACCAGGTACTGTAAAAAGTGTAAGAAAAATTAAACAATTTTTAAACATGACCCTCATTCATAACAGAGCATGTAAGACAGTATTAGTATGAGAAGGAGAACATTAGTCTCAAAGTCATTGTCACCTACAGCCTCAGGTTTTGTGTATAGAAGATGGTATAATATTACGTTTTCTAACTGTTCATGAGATTTTGAGATGGGCCTGAAAAGCACCATGTAAACTATAGTCTGTACCATTAATCCATGTTTCTCATCACCTCCCCCTCCCTTTACATTTCATCTCAGAAACTGATTTTATCCTCAAATTAAAGACAACAGTTAAATTAAAATCAATTCATATTTTTGCAGCTTCTAGAGGTTTAAGTGTGGCAGGAAAAAAGAGAAATTAACAGTTTGGGGAAGTAAACAGACATTGTGCTTATATTTTAGCTTGGTTAACATTCAGAAGACTTATCTCCATTTTACAGATAAGGAAACTGAGGCACAGGGGAGTCTGTAAATTGTTCCAGCTTACAAACCAGCAAGTAGCAAAGACAGAGCTGAAATCCAGCCATGACAAACTGCAAAGGTATTCTTCCTTCCAAGGCACTTTTTACTACCAAGGGAGTATGTTTCAAAAAAACTTTAAAAAATGCCTTTGTGCTTGTTAAAGAGTTATGTGAGTAAGTCAGAGGTCTTTGTAGGACAAATGTCATGCTGCTATGTGATTCATTGTCAGTAGTTTTTTGGCAATTTGAATTCCTCTGGGTTTTGCCATAATAATTTCAAGGTTAGGTGTAAGAGTAAGCCAGTAAGTCAGACGGTGTTTTATAAGAATAAATATCTGTTGTTCTCTTAACCTTGTTTTACTGCTGCCAGTCACCCCATCTTGTCATCTCTTTCCCCTCAAATATACACAATGCCATCATTTAAATTTCATCATATCCATGTTCTCACTTTAGTTTTTATTTAACTTTGGCTTAGATCTTAGTTATTTCCAGGGAAAAAGTGGCACACATTTTAGGAATACCTAGATAGATTTAGGAATGATGTATGGTGTGTTCAACCTCATTTAATATTCCACTTTACTTGGTATTTAATTCCCCTGTCACTTCCAAATACTTTGGGTGACTAGGACTATGCAATTTGTGTGTTCATTTCACATTTTATATTGATCCTTCTGACCTTATGTATCATGCTTCATGTTTTTATTGCATCTTATCAGACTGGATCTTATCATCAGATGTTTCACTTTCTCCCATAACTAAGATTTACTGTGTCCAAAGGCTCTCAAATTTTAGAAGCTATTTCATTTTAATTTTGTGTCATTGTTTTGAAATTAGCTCCATAATGTATATGTACCTTTGACTTGCCTCAAATTGAAATTTATTATTAATTTCCTTTTGAAATTGGGGACAGTTTATGTGACACCAGGTAAATGGTTACTTGAACAGTGAATTGGAACATCTTATTTGTGTCCTAAAAGCAAAACCATTGCTATAAAAAAAAATTGTAGGTACCAAAGGTCATAATGTTTTGGTATTATCTGGGGTCATGTTCCTTATGTACAATAGAGATTCTATTTTTTTAAGGTTTTTTTTTTTTCTGTTTTTGAGAGAGTGAAAGAGAGAGAAAGAATCCCAAGCAGGCTCCACACTGTCAGTGCAGAGACTGAAGCAGGGCTTGAACTCACTAACCATGAGATCATGACCTGAAGCAAAATCAGAGTCATACACCTAGCAGACTGAGCCACCCACACACCCCATGAGATTCTATTTTTATCTGCATTAATTTTTAACAGCTCTTTCATTGGCCTCTGAACTACCCTGAACCAGATCATGGCTGTTCCAAAGTTAAGCAGCTGCTGAAATAAGACTACTTATAAATTTAATAGATATATTTATAGGTCTATTTTAAGGTCCTAGTGAAAATAATTTCCACTGAAGATTTTGCTTTTAGCGAGTCTCAGGAGCCCTAAGAGTCACCTGCTTTAAAAACAATGACAGGCTTTAAAAATAGATAAATCAAGAGGAGATATAGTCATGTTCAGAATGAACCTTTTGAGTTCAGAATGACCTCAGAATCTCATTTCTAGGAATTTAACTCAAGGGAATAATCAGACATTCAATGATGTATTAAGTATATTTCTTTGGTCTTTTTTATAGTAGCAAAAACATGAGAAACAAAGTATCCATTAATAAGAAATTGATAAATATGGATTTTCTATAGTAAGCTCCACAGTCCTTAAAAATTATGAGTTTGATGACAAGAAGTGACATGGGAAAAGTTGCACAAACTGACATTAAAAAATAAAACAACAAAGTAAAATATGGAAAGCTATTAACATTATGTACAGATATGATGTCAACAAAAACATCATTTTTATATACATATAAAAAGAGATTAAAGAGTTCACCTTAAAATTATAGTAGTGTGGTAGACAGATTGGAGAATTAGGAGCAACTTTTATTTACTTATTATAAATTTTGGCAGAAAGAATCTGTAATTTTTTTTAGCATTAGAAGCATACTGTACACTTTCCAAAAAACAAGGATGATTTTATCTTTCAGAATGAGCTCAATTCTTGGTTTAAAATATGTATTATTTTTGAGTATACATGGAACTTTCTCCAGAATAGATCACATACTGGGTCACAAATTGGGTGTTGACAAGTACAAAAGGATTGAGATCATACCATGCATATTTTCATAGCACGATGCTATGAAACTTGAAGTCAACCACAAGAAGAAATTTGGAAAGACCACAAATACATGGAGGTTGAAGAACGTTCTACTAAAGAATGAATGGGTTACCTGCTTTCTTAATGTAGTAGGCAGCACATCGGTCTCATCATAATCTGAAGAATGAATGGGTTAACCAGGAAATTAAAGAAGAAATTAAAAAAATATATGGAAGCAAATGAAAATGAAAACACAACAGTCCAAGCCATTTGGGATGCAGAAAAAGCAGTCCTAACAGGGAAGATATAGCAATACAGGCCTACATCAAGAAGCAAGAAAAGTCTCAAATATACAACCTAAGCTTACGCCTAGAGGAGCTAGAAAAGGAACAGAAAATAAAGCCTAAAGCCAACAGAAGAAGGGAATTAATAAATATTAGAGCAGAAATAAATGGTATGGAAACAAACAAAACAGTATAACAGATCAATGGATAGGAGGAAGAATTAATAAAATCGATAAACTTCTAGCCAGACTTATCAAAAAGAAAAGAGAAAGAACCCAAATAAATAAAATCATGAATGAAAGAAGAGAGATCACAACCAACACCACAGAAATACTAACAATTATAAGAGAATATTATGAAAAACTATATGCCAACAAACTGGGCTATCTGGAAGAAATAGATTAATTCCTAGAAATATGTAAACTACCAAAACTGAAACAGGAAGAAATTGAAAATTTTAACAGACCCATAACCAGAAAAAAACCTGAATCAATAATCAAAAATCTCCCAACAAACAAAAGTCCAGGGCCACATGGCTTCCCAGGGGAATTTTACCAAACATTTAAAGAAGAGTTAATACCTATTCTCAAACTGTTCCAAAAATAGAAATGAAAGGAAAATGTTCAAACTCCCTCTATGAGGCCAGCATTGCCTTGATTCCAAAACCAGACAAAGACCCCACTGGAAAAAAAATGCAGGCCAATATCCCTGATGAACATGGGTGCAAAAATTCTCAACAAGATACTGGCAAATTGAATCCAACAGTGCCTTAAAGGAATTATTCACCACTATCAAGTGGGTTTTATTCCTGGGCTATAGGGGATATTCGCAATCAATGTGATATACCACTTTAATAAAAGAAAGGATAAGAACCATATGATCCTGTCAATAGATGCAGAAAAAGCATTTGGCAAATTATAGCATACATTCTTGATAAAAACCCTCCACAAAGTAGGGCTAGATGGAACATACTTCAACATCATAAGGCTATATGTGAAAGACCCACAGCTAATATCATCCTCAATGGGGAAAAACTGAGAGCTTTTCCTCTAAGGGTCAGGAACCAGACCAGGATGTCCAATCCCACCATTGTTACTTAATACAGTACCAGAAGTCTTAGCCTCAGCAGTCAGACTATAAAGAGAAATAAAAGGCATCCAGACCAACAAGGAAAAGGTCAAACTTTAACTATTCATAGATGACATGATATCTATGTAGAAAACCTGAAAGACTACACCAAAAAATTGCTACAACTGATACACGAATTCAGCAAGCTTGCAGGATACAAAATCAACATACAGAAATCTGTTGCATTTCTATACACCCGTAATGAAACAGCAGAAAGAGAAATCAAGGAATAGATCCCATTTACAATTACACCAAAAACCATAAGATGCTAGGAATAAACCTAACCAAAGAGGTAAAAGATTTATACTCTGAAAACCATGGAACACTGATGAGAGAAATTGAAGATGACACAAAGAAATGGAAAAACATTTCATGCTCATGGATTGGAAGACCAAATATTGTTAAAATGTTTGTACTACCCAAAGCAGTTTACACTTTTATTGCAATCCCTGTCAAAGAATTTTTCATAGAGCCAGAGCAAACGATCCTAAAATTTGTTTGGAATGACAAAAGACCCCAAATAGCCAAAGCAATCTTGAAAAAGAAAAATAAAGCTGGAGACACCATGGTTCCAGACTTAAAGCTATATTACAAAGCTGTAGGCATCAAGACAATATGCTACTGGCACAAAAACAGACACTTAGATCAGTGAAACAGAATAGAAAACCCAGAAATGGACCCACAACTATATGGTCAACTAACCTTCAACAAAGCAGGAAAGAATATCCAATGGAAAAAAAGTCTCTTCAAAAAATGGTGTTGGGAGAACTGGACATTGACATGCAAAGAAAAACTGAACCACTTTTTTTAAAATCTTTATTTTTGAGAGAGAGACACACACAGAGTGTGAGCAGGGGAGGCACAGAGAGAAAGGGAGCACGCAGAATCTGAAGCAGACTCCAAGCTCTGAGCTGTCAGCACAGAGCCTAACGCAGGGCTCAAACTCACGGAACTGTGAGATCATGACCTGAGCCAAAGTCAGATGCTTAACCTACTGAGCCACCCAGTTGCCCCAAACTGGACCACTTTCTTGGACCATACACAAAAGTAAGTTCAAAATGGATGACATACCTAAATGTGAGACAGGAGTCCATTAAAATTCTAGAGGAGAGCACAGGCAGTAACCTTGTTGACCTTGGCTATAGCACATCTTACTAGCACATCTCTTTAGGCAAGGGAAACAAAAGCAAAAATGAACTATCAAGACTTCACCAAGATAAAAAGCTTCTGCATCACTAAGGAAACAATCAACAAAACCGAAAGGCAACAGATGGAATGGGAAAAGATATTTGCAAATGGCATATCTGATAAAGGGTTAGTATCCAAAATCTATACAGAACTTACAAAATTCAACCCCCCCCAAAAAAAATAATAAATAATCCATTGCAGAAATGGGCAGAAGTTGTGGATAGACATTTTTCCAAAGAAGACATCCAGATGGCTAACAGACACTTGAAAAGATGCTCAACATCGCTCCTCATCAGGGAAATACAGATCAAAACCACAATAAGATACCACCTCACATCTGTCTGAATGGCTAAAATTGAGACTACAAGAAACAACAGATGTTAGCAAGGATGTGGAGAAAGGGAAACCTTGCACTTTTGGTGGGAATGCAAACTGGTGTAGCCATTCTGGAAAACAGTATGGAGATTCCTCAGAAAAACTAAAAATAGAACTATCCTATGACTCAGCAATTGTATTACTCAGTATTTACCCAAAGGATACAAAAATACAGATTCAAAATGTAGATGTTTATAGCAGAATTATCAACAATAGCCAAACTATGGAAAGAGCCCAAATGTCCATCGACTGATGAATGGATAAAGAATGGATAAAGTATATATCCATATACTTATGTAAATGTATACACACACACACAATGTAATATTGCTCAGCCATCAAAAAGAATGAAATCTTGCCTTTTACAATGATGTGGATGGAGCTAAAATATATTATGCTAAGTGAAATAAGTCAGCCAGAGAAAGACAAATACCATATGATTTCACTTATACGTGGAATTTAAGAAACAAAACAGATGAACATAGAGGAAGGGGGAAAAAAGAGAGGGAGGGAAACCATGAGAGACTCTTAACTAGAGAACAAACTGCAGTTGATGCAGGGGAGTGGGTTTGAGACGGGCTAAATGGGCAATGGTATATTAGGAGGGCACTTGTTGGGAGGTGCACCGGGTTATATGTAAGTTATGAATCACTAAATTCTACTCCTGAAACCAGTGTTACATTGTATGTTAACTAACTAGAATTTAAACAAAAACTTTAAAATAAAGGCAGGAAACAAAGGCTAAGAGAATACCAAAAGGTTGTTACATTATACCTTTGTTGTTTACTCAAAGTAATGCTTGTTTCATCCTCTGTGAGATTCCTTTACCACACACACATATCCTTTCTCTCCCTGCCCCCAACTCTGTCTCTGTCTCTGTCTCTGTCTCTCTCTCTCTCTCTGGTCTGAATCTCTCTTTGCCTAAGTAGAATCATATTTTGCTCACCATAATAGTCATTTGTGTCTGGGAGGGAATTTGGGACTTTTTAAAAATCATTCTGTGGGTTCATAGATAAGTGGTCATGACATTCAACATTAGTCCATTTAAGGCGGCTCCACTAGGCAGGTTCTTCTCTGTTCCTTGGTACCATTATTTAAACTGTAAAGTGACAGTGTTTGTGAACCCAGAATTCTCCCAGAAGCCTGGAAAGGTTTATTCCTCATTGCATTTGTTGCATAAAGGGGAATTTATGTGTGTAAGAGAAGTATGCACCATTCCTGATGCAACTTCCTTGAGTAAATTCGTAAGTTGTAAGCTGTTAATACTGTTTTTCAGATCCAATCTTCCACACCTCTATAGCCCCATGGTCCTTCCCCTGTGCCCATTGGCACTCACTATCTGCCATTGACAAACTTGCCTGTTTTGCCAGTCACATTTACTCCAACTGAAATTTGCTGTCCCTGGGTCTCTCTCCTTTCTCCGTAGTCCTCTAAGTGGAGCCTGTTTGTCCCCCTTGATGTTTCACAGCACAGGATCTAGAAGTGGGATGAATATCCAACTTGCTTCCAACTGATGGCTGGACCATGTCTCACCCTCTCAAAGCCATTGCTGGTTCTTTTTTGTTTTTTGTTTTTCTGTTGTTGTTTTGTTGTTGCTGTTGTTGGTTAAGGGCAGTAATCTGTCTATGGTACCTGCTCCACCAGCAAAATGTTTCATCAGAGGTTTTATCAGTTGCTTCTCATACTTTTCTTGCCCCTTTCCTTTCCAGTACAGATTTCATGGTCTTTCAGATAAACATTTGTTTGTACACACCCACAGTTCCCTTGTACCCCTCTTTCTCTGTTGTATTCACTCAGCAAGATTTCAACCCTCACTGCTTCTAGATTTCTGCTTGCGCTGCTAAACATCTGAGGGAGCGAATGACTTGGCTGATTGATGCCATTTACATTTCTACCCACAGATCTCAACTGGGTCTTTAGCTAACATTTTTCTGATGATCTCCTGCTCTCTCAGAGGACAATTTTGTATCTTCTTTCTCCTTCTCTGACTCATTTTTATAGAAAAATAGTCATTTTATTCCATCTTCTTTGTCCCTTCCTCCACTTCTTCCTCGCCATCCCTTTCCCAGATCTGCTCCTGAACCTGTCTCCCCTCCTGTTATAATGAATGGATTTTGCTTTGTCCCCAAGTACAGCCAACATTAATACATTGCTCCAGTCCATTGTGCTTATTCACAGAAAGCTTTAGACTCTCATTCTTTATTCCTTTTTCACTCCCATCAACATAGAATCATACAAAACTACCTCTCATATTTAAAAATAAATCCCATCTTAAACCCTGAAACTTCTTTCAACTGTTACCCCTTTTCTTTGTTTTGATGTGTAATAAAAATGTTTGAAAATGTTTTCTATACCTGCTATGTATGCTCATCTCTCCCTTTTATTTTTCAGCGCCCTCCAGCTGAAACTACTTTTGACAAGGCTAATAAATTAGTTTTTTAAAGGGAAGTCTTTCAGATGGTCTTCAGGAACAATGTTTCTTTTCCCCCTCATTATTGAAAAGAGAGATTCAAGGTATTAAAAATTAATATTTTCCTTGACCTACTGAAGGCAAAATAAATATGGGTACCTGGTGCTGATTCATTGTATGCTTTGAGTTTGGTGGTAGCAATCCAGAGAGGACCACAGTGTTACAATGTAAAAGTCACTAGAATTTAAAGTTTTCTATCAATTACAATTTGTAGGCCACAATTTTTTTTTGTCATTGTTTTTGTTTTTTGAGAGAGAGAGACAGAAAGAGAGCATGCACAAGCAAGGGAGGGTCAGAGGGAAAGGGCAGAGAGAGAATCTTAAGAAGCAAATCTCCATGTTGGGCCCCATGGAGCCCGACCAGGGGCTCCATCTCAAGACCATGAGATCATGACTTGAGCTGAAATCAACAGTCCAAGAGTCAGACGCTCAAGATAATGAGCCACCTAGGTGCCCCTTGTAGGCAGGAATTTCTAAGTTTCAGTTTTATTTATAAGTTGTAAAATCTATTTCCTGATTTCTGGATTGTTCCATTTTTAATTTTAGTGATATTCCATTTTTTAGACATTATATATTGGCAAATAAGATGCTTTACTTAAATTTTATCCAGATTAGAAGATTTTATAAGCTGAGAGATGTTTCTTGAATCATGAAATTATAAGCGTACACAACCTTTAGACATAACATTATGATTTTTAGTCTTTTTAGTTTTCACTAAATCTTACAAATATAATTTTAATATTTTGATGAGTATTAATATATAATTTATTATTTCAGTTCTTTTGGTATGAGCTCCTCATCCCCCAACCCCCTCGTGGTCAGGTTCAGTGCACCCACTGGATTTGGGCAGTTTGACTATTTTCAGTGGATGATGTAATCCAGTATGACCCTTATCCATCTTTAAATAACTGTCTGTTTTAAAAAGTTTGTAGGAATTAGTAGTGCTGAAGAAATATCCTGAAGCAATGTGTGTGTGTACACACATTTGTATAAATAACCTATTTCCCAGTTGATTTTAGTGTTTTGTTGTGTATTTTTCTATTGATGGTTGTTCAGCAATTTTTAATCTTCATGTTAAGATTACTTATTTGTGAATGACATCTATGAGTTTTTATTTAAAATATCAAATGCTATTGGGGTACCTGAGTGGCTCAGTTGATTAACCATCCAATTTCGAATCAGGTCATGATCTCACTGTTTGTGAGTTCGAGGCCTGTGTTGGGCTCTGTGCTGACAGCTCGGAGCCTGGAGCCTCCTTCAGATTCTTTTTTTTTCCTTCTCTCTCTGCCCCTCCCCCGTTCATGTTCTCTCTCTCTCTCTCTCTCTCTCTGAAAAATAAACATTAAAATTTTTTTTAAATACCAACTGCTGTGGTATTTCAGTACACTTTTATTTCATCATTTATAACTTCTTTATTTATATTTTGAATTCTATGATTTTGAAACTAAGCCATCTTTAACTGCCAACTTAAGTTTTGACAAAACAACCTGGGTGTAGAACTCATGTAATTTAGTTGCAATTTAAGTGTGTGTGAAAATTCTTGGAAACTCGTGTGTGAGTTACATTTGAAACTATTTTCTCTTGTGCATTATCATAGAAGCTTTATACAGCTTTGATTGATTTTCAGTTGATTATAATAATTAAATACTTAATGTTTTTCATTGCTAACATTTGGAGAATGAAAGCTTTTTTGAAGTCAGTTCTTTTGTTCCTCTACCACGATTTCCACATGTATTTTAATTTGCTTTTGTTTACTGCACTAGGTCTATCTTGAATTTTCCTATATCCCCCAAATTTCCCACAGCCCTACTTACTTTGACTGGTTATTAATACACAGATATTGATCTACGTGTTAGATATGTATATTACATAATTTCCTATGAGCACTATATGTAAGTTAGGTAACACAGACTCCTAACAAATTTATGGCAGAACAGAAAAATTACATTTTTGTTGTTTGTTTTTGACAGTGTGAGCATCTGTTGATATTTTTAATTTATCTGAATTTTACCAAGTGCCTTTATATTCTTATATCTTTTTTTTTCTAGCAGACTCATCTCTTTTTTGTGTGGTCATCTTTGTCTGTGTTGTATACATTGTCACATATGACACAAAGTCATACTGTAACATAAAACATACTACAAGATAAATAACACAAAATACTTAAAATTTGAGAAACAATTTTCTACTACACAATTGAACTTTGCTTAAGCTAGATGAAATAATGTCACTAATGAATAATTCATATACCTTTAGTTTTTAAATTTCAGGAAAAATAATCATGTATGTAAAAATCCATAAACAAAATACACATGGGAATCATCTAATAACTAAACTTCATAGTCTTTTAAATATTTTGTCTGCCCTAATGACTAGAAATTATTTTTGTAGTACATATACCCAGATGATTTACATTAAGCTGTTAATGTAATTACCATGTATATGGTAAACATGGTGCTTTTAAGCAGTGATTGTAGCAATGTAAATTAGTAAAGTATTTGCCGTAAGCAATTAAGAAAACTATATCAAATCCTTAAACTTTGGTTTATCAATTTTATT
Organism: Neofelis nebulosa; assembly: GCF_028018385.1. Taxonomy (NCBI): domain Eukaryota; kingdom Metazoa; phylum Chordata; class Mammalia; order Carnivora; family Felidae; genus Neofelis; species Neofelis nebulosa. Next base: position 121,351,360 of record NC_080785.1, on the reverse strand, counting down.
TCTGGCAACATATATATATTTTCCATGTGGAAAAAGTTAAACAGTAAGTTGACCTCCATTTTGTGGTTATGTTGTAGAACATTATCTCCCAGCTTCAAAAGTAGGCATGGGACCAAGTTACATGAATCATAAAACTTTACTTTTACTGATTATGCCAGCTGGCCTAAGAGATGGACACCTGACCCAAGACAAAGGCCAAAATAGGTTTCCATATCAAAATAAGCACAGGAAATTTCTGTTTTGAGCATTGAGCTCTTAAGATGGGAGCCTGTAGTTCTGACCACATGGAAATCATGGGAATAGGAAGTCTGAGAGGCAAATTCAAAACATAGCAAGAAGCAGTGTGAGAAAAATTCAGGGGGAAGAGAAAATAACGAAAAACAAAGACAGCAAATCTGATGGTGTTTTGTCACTGAATCAGTTTCACTCTGTTCTTTCTGTGGTACAGTACATTAACCAATAAATTCTCACTTTTATAAAAACCAATTCCAATTGGATTCATGTTTTCTTAACAACTAGAAAACCCTGACGCAAGCTTTATAAGGACCATAGTTATCATACAACTACTTATACTACAACATTAAATACAGAAATCAAAAATGTCTTATCTAGAACGTTATTGTAGATGGCATAAAAGAAACAATAAAAAATATATACTTATACCTAAAAAGAAGAAAACATATCAAAATATGAAAAATAGCTGTCTTTGAGTGGTGAGGTTAAAGGGAATATTTTTTTTGAGATTTTTAAAATTTGTCTTGTCTTATATTTTAAAGACTATTTTAAACTTAGTTGAAAAATGAACTCATGTGTAGAAACAATATGAAACTTTTTAAATTATAGTGTTTAGTTCAATAAAGATATTTCCTAAAGCAGTGATACAGAAGAGAATTACGTGGAGGTCACAGACAAATGGGCTCCCTCCCCATCCTGCCAAGTCAGAAATGCTAGAAATGGGGCCCAAGCATTCATATGCCTCCCCAGTTTCCAGAGTGACAATGTCTGGGACTAGAACAGAGGTGGTATAAGGTAAAGGTTGGGAGTGTGGGGTTGGGTATTTGACAAACCTGGATTTGGACTTTGGTTCTGCCATTACTAACTGTAACTGTACAATTTTGAATAAGTTATTTGTTTCCTGTAAGCTGTGACTTTTTTTAATCTCTAAAATGAGGTTATTTTCATTGTGAGACTGGATGAAACAATGTTTGTATGGCATGTAATATGATAATTAGTGTTAGCACTGAAAATAATAAAATCTTATTTAAAAACATGAAATAACATAAATAAAAATTTTAAATGAAATAAAAAAATAAACCCCACCACCATTATTATTAGCCTCCTGTTAGCCTAGCATGATGATAATGCAAGTCAACAGAAAAAAAAATTAAATTGCCTGAAGTTAATTTATGTAAAAATTTCAGGTTTAGTGTGGGGGAAATTTTCTATCATCTTCTCTCCAGGGCATACTTCCAAATAGCTTCATTCTCTGTCAAAAATAACTTCCATGCGTTTTTCTTTTTTTTAATTTTATTAGAAAAGGAATTGAATTTTAAGAATCACTAGTGCTGTACTAGTTTCAAAAATAAAAGCAAACAAACAAAAGTCACCTCCAGTGTTCTTTAAAAGGAGAAAAGCAGAGGGACATTACTAAGGTTGAATTACCAGAGACATTTACTTGCATCCCAGGTGGTTGGTTCAGGCTTGATCCCCATGAAAGCCAATGGCAAAACCGAGTTCATGGAACTACAAGGAAATTTCTAGATGAGGCCAGGTAGTTCAACTCACAATCTGAATTCCAGCCAGCCCTTTAACTGGCAGTAAAATTAAAATAATAGGCAAACAAACATTTGTGAAGTTATCATAGGGAAATCTAAACTAGGGTTTTGTATCCTGGAGCTTTTACAGGTGACACATCAATAAAGTCCATTAATACATGGTATGAAAAAAACTAGAAGATACATATTACAACCATTTAAATATAAGATGCTTGAATATATTTCTTTTTAAAAAAAACATTATTTACTCCTCAACTTCTATTTTATTATTCTTCCTCAGGAAGAAATAACGCAGTTTTGATAATTATTTTAAATGTATTTCACACAGATAAACAAGCTGTATGATAATATATTTCTGGCTGTTATTTCAACGATGGATTGGGGGGGATGAAATTAGACTCAAGGACATTAATTTGAAAGTTATTAATGTATTTTTGATAGAATAGTCATTGTATGGGTGTGTTTGCAAATCTTTCTCCACTGAAATTATATTTTATGCAAGCCAAATGAAATACATGCAGGGCAGAGGGCACTATGTAATTAAATGATTGATTTATTTGTATTAATTAGTTATTCTTAGTTCATTGGGGCAGGGATAAGGGATATGTGTCAGTTGTGTTCATTTGTTGGTTTTGTTTTTTTCCTACTGCTCTGCTATCAGCAGCAAAGGTACTCAGTAATATGTGTTGGGCATTTGACATAGAACATCAATAAGATAATGTATAGGGTGGCAGAATGAGGATACCTCTATTCTTTTTTATCTGGAACAACTCTGAAAACAAAAGACACTAACAAAAAACAAACTAATAGATACCTGAACACTTCAAATCACAAAAATCATAAATGGTTAGGAAGGAGTGCCATGGGAAGAAAGGATCTGATGGGGTGCCAGGAGAGGGTCACTCTTGGAGCAGAATGCAGCAAAAGTTAAGAAGATACAGAGGGGCCCAAATAGCAATACTTTGTAACAAATGACTGAAATGCACAGGTTGCTACTAAGACTCATCTAATTAAAAGTAAGCAATATTGTAAAAGGAATATCTGTATAAAGATATTATAAGGAGCAGGTGTAGGTTGTGGGGGAGGTTAGAGAAAAGGAGGAATGGATCTAGAAAAGCAAAAGGCAAAAAGAGAACATACTTCAGAAAAATGTTGCCATTGGGATGGCAAAATCCCATGAGTTGCAAAATATTGCAACCAAAGTTATTGCTATGAACCCAGAAAAATTTAAAGAAACAATCCTAGATTAAAAGTAAGTTGATGCATAGATGATTTCTAGGAAGAAATTATAATTATGCCCAACAGAAACAGGTGAAAACTGAGTTGGCAGAGCTCAGGAAATAAGTGAAAAATAAAACTATCTCAGAAATTAAGACACTATCTGAAAGCAAAACAAAATCAAACTAATGAGACTTCAGGGACTTTTTAAAACACAATACAAATATAGAAGACAAGACATGCTAAAGAAAGTAAACACATAGAGTAGAAACTGATAATGGATTTAATAAGGAAAAAAAAAAGGATACCAAAAACAGATAAAGGAGTGTCAGTATACATTTTGTATCCTTGAATAAAAACCTCCTATCAAGGTGGAAACTGAAAACCTATTCTAAAATACCATTTAAGAATCAGTCTAGAAGTAAAGATTGGAAAGCACATGATGACTAAAGAAAAACGAGTTTAAGGTATGTTTAAAATTGAAATACAACCTAGTAAAGTTATGACTTTTAAAGATAAGTATATAATTCTTTGAGCATTCTGGCAAAAGTCAGATAATTTATAAGGGAAAAATATCAGGCTATCCTTAAAGTTCCCAACAATATACATCATTAAAAAACAGTGTTTGGATAAATGCACAATCATCCAGGAAATAAAGTTGAGAAAAACGTTATATCTAGACAAATTGTTTCAATAGAAAGGCAAGAGTAGATACTTACAGGTACTATGAGAATTTATTTCCTATAAATCTACCCTGAAAAGACTGTTAAAGGATTAAACCTCAGCTGGACATCAACTGAATAGAGATATGTAGCAAAAATAAACAAAAGAAAACAAAAAACCAGAAGTGAGCATAAAAATGCAATTAACTTTAAAACTAAGTAAAGAATAATCCTTTGAATCAGTTTCAGTATATAATGTGAATAGAATGACAACAAAGAAACAACGTGACTGGTAAAAGTTCGGACGGAAATTAGACAGTTATGTAAGAATATTGATTTTTTCATCTTTTGTAAACAGAAGTTTAAAAATATCATTTAGCAGATTCTCTTCTATTGACCACCTGAGTCTTGCTGTAAGAAGCAACCACCTCTCCTCTTTCTGTCCACCATCTGCTTGGCAGCTCCAAAGCAGCAACCAGATTGGCAACGCCTCCTGGGAGCTCTGTTGCCTGGAACATGGATGGCATCCAGCCCAATGGTCAGTTGCCAAGTGACAAGACCATTGGGGGAGATGACTCCTTCAACACCTTATTCAGTGAGACAGGTGCTAGCAATCATGTGCTCAGTGCAGTGTTTGTAGACCTGGAACCCACAGCTATTGATGAAGTTTGCACTGCCACTTACTGCCAGCTTTTCCACCCTGAGCAGCTCATCACAGGTGAGGAAGATGCTGCCGGCAACTATGTCCAAGGGTGCTACACCATCGGCAAGGAGATCACTGACCTTGTCTGGGAGTAAATTTGGAAACTAGCTGACCAGTGCACAGGTCTTCAGGGCTTCTTGGTTTTCCACAGCTTTAGAGGGGGCGCTGATTCAAGGTTCACCTCCTTGCTGATGGAATTTTTCTTTGTTGATTATGGCAAGAAGTCCAAGCTGGAGTTCTCCATTTACCCAGCGCTCCCCCACCCCCAGATTTCCACAGCTGTTGTTGAGCCCTATTACTCTGTCCTCACTACCCACACCACCCTGAAGCACTCTGTAGCTTCATGGTAGACAACAAGGTCATCTAGGACATCTGTGATAGAAACCTCAGTATTGAATGCCTAACCTATACTAACCGAATTAGGTTGATAGGTCAAATTGTGTTCTTCATCACTGCTTCCCTCAGATTTGATGGAGCCCTGAATGCTGATCAGACAGGATTCCAGATTACCCTGGTACCCTATCACTGTATCCATTCCCTCTGGCCACATATGCTCCTGTCATCTCTGCTGAGAAAGCCTACCATGAACAGTTTTCTGTACCATGAAAAGCCTACCAGTACATGCTTTGACTCAGCCAACCAGATGGCAAAATTTGACTCTTGCCATGGTAAATACATGGCTTGCTGCCTGTTGTACCATGGCAGTGTGGTTCCCAGAGGTGTCAGTGCTGCCACTGTCACCATCAAGACCATGCATACCATCCAGTTTGTAGGCTTGTGCTCCACTGGCTTCAAAGTCAGCATTAAATAACAGCCTCCCACTGTGGTACATAGAGACCTGAAGGTCTGGAGAGTGAGCTGTGTGCATGCTGGGCAAAGCCATAGCCATTGCTGAGGCCTGGGCTCACCTAGACCACAGATTTGGCCTGATGTATGCTAAATGTGCCTTTGTTCATTGGTATGTGGTTGAGAGCATGGAGGAAGGAGTTTTTTGAGGCTCGTGAAGACATGGCTGCCATTGACAAAGGATTCTGAAGAGTTTGATGTGGATTCTGTTGAAAGAGGGAAGAGGAATACTAAGGTTGAGAATGTCAGCAAGGTACTGCTTTTGCTGGGAAGTTTATTCTGTTTTGAACGTTGAAAAGTTGTACTTTGATCATTTAATTTGTGTATAGCAGTGTATACTCTCATATACAATTACTGACATGTGCTTTAAAACACAGCACTTTGTTACAGACCCAAATTGTCCATTTCTCTAATGGGTTTATAGCTGGTAACACTTGGTATTTGAGTATAGTTTAAGGCATAGAGTAAGCATTAGAAGAACTAATGATTATAGCAATACCTACTAAACTGGTGTTGGAAAAAAGGAATTAGATATATCAATCCATCATTGTTTCTAATGTCTACAAAATAGGAGATCAAGTGTACAAAATAATGTTTTAGATATAAAATAAAACATTAAAATGACCCAAAAGAGAAAAGAAAATTTCCAAAACATAGTATGCTACCCAAGTCACGCACAACAAAGCAAAGAAATATACAGAACACAGAAAAAATAAAGCAATAAAAGAGGAAACATATCATAAAATATGATGCTGGAGTGAATATAAATAATATAATATAAATGGGATACACTTATTGAAAGGAAAGAGTCTCAGTCTGTATTACAAAGCACAAGCAAAACAGTACTGTATGTGTATGATAAATCCAAAGCAGAAAGATTAAAAATAAAAGGACTGTAACAGCATACTGAGCCCACACATATAATACAATATTTATGCTCTTAATACAGACAAATATAAATCACAACTTTGAAAAGCATTGCATAATAAAGATGATGTAGGTTGAACTGTGTTCCTATGGAAGACGTTAAAGTCCTAATCCCTGTACCTGTGAATGTGACCTTACTCATGGGAAATAAGGTCTTTTAAATGTAATCAAGTTAGGATGAGGTCCTACTGGATTAGGATGAGCTCTAATCCCATGACTGGGTTCTTAAAAGAGAGAAGTTTGGACAGAGCTATACAGAGGGAAGATGGATATGTGAAGATGGAGGGCAGAGGTTGGAGTTAAACTGTCACAAACCAAACCACAAACAAAAATTACCAGCAACCGTGAGAAGTTGGAAAGAATCAAGGAAGCACCCTCTCCTAGAGTCTTCAGAGAAAGAGTGGCTCTGTTGACACCTTGATTTTGGACTTCTAAACTCCCAAACTGAAAGGCAATACAGTCATTTTGTTCTAAATGACCACATTGTGGTCCTTTGTTACGGCAGCCCTAGGAATACACCGGGGAAACAAAATTCTGATTAATACAATTCATAAAAAGTACAGCAGTTCAGTGGAAAATTAGGAAAAAAACACATTGGTCATAGGAAACAATCAATTATTTATCTCAGGCCAAGTAAGATCAAGTATACCAAAGGTGAGTTCACAGAAAAATAAATGACAAATTTAAGTAGATGAAGTAGATGTAATTTAAATATATCAACATCTATACCCTGAAAGAGATAGTACCTAGTATCCTAGTGCCAATTAAATTACTTACTAAAAGAATAAATGACAAAATATTACAGACAACTGTAATTCCAATGCAACAAAACTAGAAATTAAGATCAAAATTGTAAATCATGCCTGACAACCTGGTAAAATAAATGAAAGAGCGAGGGGGAGAGAGAGAAAAAAAAATCAAGGATAACTGGCAAGAATATGATAGAGATGAATGAAGAGAAAGAGATCAGGTGAGCATATTACCTTAATGTTGGTTTAGCAAAGAAATCAAAGTAAAAAATTCAGTATATATAAAAAATGATAAGGAAAGTAATACATATAGAATGTATGAGATGCAACTAAAAGAGTGCTCAGAGAAAAATATATAATCTTAAACATTTACATTGTATACAGGTGGAATGAAAATCAAAATGCTTTGAATATGCAAGTCAAAAGATAGAATTAGTATTTGCAACTGTATATTCCCCCAAAGTCTATATTTAGCCTAATTGGAAAATACTGTAACTTTTTCTGGAACTTAAGATATAAACAAGGATGGTTCTGTTTAGAAGTATCATTGTGGCATTAAAAATTGGAAAGAAGAGGACAAGAAATACAGCATGCCTGAAAAACATAAGAAAATCAGCTGGGAACTTATACCAAATGAGAGAATACAGAAAATTACAAAATTGATATTAAAAAATCAGTAGACTTGCTCTATGCAAACAGCTGTATTTTAAAGTGGCAGAAGAGATCCTACTTCTAATAGAAATTGAAAGATGAAATAACTATGGATAAACCAAAAACTATTGAAGGTATATTTTTTGAAGAAACTATAAATGTTAGTGATACCTAAAAGGAAACTTGAGTGAAGGGAAAAGCATACTGATCCTGAGTAGGTGGACTCTATGCAGTGAGGATTTCAATTTGCCCTAAATTAATCTATACATTTAATGCAAATCCAGTAAAAATAACAACAGGGTGTTTTTCCCTTTGGAATTAAACAGATTCTGTAGATCATATTGGAAAATAGTCATTAGATAATAGAAAAGTTCTAAAAAAAAAAAAAAGACTAGAAAGATATGAGAACCAACTCTCCAAATCATACTATAGACATTATCCACCTGAAGTAATGTCAGATGAATTATTGGAACAGAATAGAGTTCACATATAAACCCATATAAATAGGGATTTTTTTGTATTTCAAAAATGGAGCATATATCAAGGAAGAAAAGATAGATCATTTGATAAATACCATGGAGAATACTGGGTGAAATATAAAAAAGATATAAATGAAAACGTGGTTATACTTGATGCAAACACGGAAGCGTTATTGTTTTGGAGTGAGGCAGACTTTTCTTAGAATGGCTTAAGTGGTAAAAACCATACCCCAAAATTGATACATTCAACTATATCAACATTTTGCCTAGAAAAACAGAAGAAACTCCATTAGCAGTGTTAAAAGGCAAGAGTACAAACTAGGAAAAGATATTTCCAACAAATAGCATAAATACAGATAACATTCATTTTTACTACATAAAGATTTTTTTATGTATTGGGAAACAAACCAATGGGAAAAAAATAGGTGTAGGATGAAAAAATGTTTACAGAAAAATAAATTATGGCTTTTGAATACTTGAAAAGATGCCAAGCTCTACTTACAACATAGAAACATAGAAAGCTGCATTGACCGCCTTTTTCCATTCATCCATGAGAGGCATAGAAAAAGAAACATTCTCTTTCATTGTTACAATAGTAAATTGTGAAACTTCTGGGGCACCTGGGTGGCTCAGTCAGTTGAGCTTCCAACTTCAGCTCAGGTCATGACCTCATGGTTTGTGAGTTCGAGCCTTGTGTCAGCTTGCTGCTGTCAGCACAGTCTATTTCAGATCTTCTTTCCCTTTCTCTCTCTGCTCCTCCCCAGTTCATGCTGTGTCTCTCAAAAATAAATAAATAAATAAATAAATATATATATATATATATATATATATATATATATATATATATATATATACATATACATATATATGTGTATATATATGTATATATATATACACATATATATAAAATTAAAAATAAATTGTAAAACTTCTGCAAGAGGTCAGCTTGATAATAAATTTAATAATAGTTACCAACATTTAAAATGTACCTATGTTTTGATTTAATAAATTCTATTTTTTCTTCAAGCACTCTAAAATTTAAAACTTAATAGGTAATACAGAAAGACATATGTATGAGAATCGTTACTCAAACATTTGTTGCAATAGTTAGAACTACTTTCAATGTTGAGTAAGATCCTGGATTCAGTCTTGTGGTATAGCTTGATTATATCACTATTTGTGGTGGTACAGGCTTAGATTATATCTGGAAGAATTCACACAAAAAGGGTAATAGTGCTTATATATAAGAAGGCTAACAGGAGAACAAAGAAAAAAGGCATCTTACTTTTCCTGGATGTTACGTTTGTAAGTTTACTTTTTATTTTTAAACATTTATTCATTTATGAGAGACAGCACGAGCAGGGTAGGGGCAGTGAGACACAGAATTTGAAGGAGGCTCTAGGCCCTGAGCTATCAGCATAGAGCCCCACGTGGGGCTTGAGCGCACAAGCTGTGAGATCATGACCTGAGCTGAAGTGGGACGCTTAACTGACGGAGCCACCCAGATGCCTCGTGTTTGTAAGTTTTGATGGTATACTATGTGCATGTGTTAGTCATTCAAAAAAGAAATGGAAGAAAACATAAAGGAAGTGCAAGGGCTGTAGGAGGCCCTTCATAAGTAGTGTTTATACTGACTTACTTACAGTATGAGATTTTCCTTTAAAACTTTAATGTTATATGATTTTGTTTATTGGAATAGTTCTATTTAATTTTTGGAGGCTAATATACATATTCAATTGTTTGACTACACACAAACTTCCAAAATAGTTAACAAATCAAAAAGGTATCAGTTTTTCCAGCATTGATTTGGTGGCCTATTTATACTTAGTAAGATAGGAAAAAATTGAAGATGATTTTTTCCCCCAAACTACAGTTATCAAATCACCATTTGCTGCAGGCTTACCTGTTTATATTTGACTCAGAATTGTTGAATGCAGCCCATTTGCATGGGCCAGTTAATAAATTCTCCAAATATTTAATTTGTATGCAAGATATATCTAACCCACAGGCTCTCATCTATCTGGATTTAATTTGATACTCTATTTCTTTATTTTAGAATAGTCTGAATATTTACTACAAAGATTTTAGTTTCCACGAAAATTCTATCATGAACCTTTTCATTCACTTCACAAATATTTACTTAAGCTCTGGGTGTATGCACTATAGAAGATAGTGGAACAGAGAATTACAGGTAAATATCATATTCTGAAGTGCCTTACAAGCCTTTGATTTTTTTGCTGTAATGTGAAATATTTATTTACATTGACATTCAACTTACATTTATTAGGTGGCACACACTGGGTTATAAAAATAAATGAGCCATGGTCTCTGATAATCTAGAAGTATAGAGAGATACATGAATAATTAGTTATAATACAGTGTGGCAAATGCAGTATAGAAAGCAAAAGAATATATATATGGCAAAGAAAAAGACTATTTACCCCCACGTGGAGAGTGAAAAAGGGGAAATCTTGCTGGAGTTGGTGACTCTGAGTCTGAAGAGATGGGTTGTGCTTAAGGGAAAATAGAAAGAATATTGCCTAGTGGTGAAGCACTAGTTTTGAATCTCGGTTTCTAAAACTAACTACCTGCATGACCATGGGCAAGTTATTTAACTTGTTTAAAATAGTAATTATAATAGCCCATACCTGTCATTGTTGATTGAGAATTAAGTGAAATAATTAGAATAATACCTGGAGTGTAGTGAGTACACTATAAATATAAGCTAATATCTTATTATTCATTGGGGTAGAGTGATAGGAAGAAGAAAAGAACCTCGTAGGTAAACAAGTTTACTGAGGCAGGAAAAGAAAAAGAGTTCTGTTACTGGGTGAAGTTCAAGGGAAGAATGACAAGTGATGATCTGGCAGGGACCAGATCACTGTGACCTTGAATGTCATCTTTAGGCACCTGGCAATCATGCTGATGTGGGGATATTCTTTGCAGGGGAATATTGCAGAGATGTGATCCATGGGTCATGTGGATTCCAGCTTGAGACCAGGTTATCAGCAAAGAAGAGAGCGTCCGAGGTAGGGAGATGGTAAGTGAGCAAACAAGTCATTATTCACGACGCTTTTACCCATTTTTTGAAATCCAGAACCTCTCCTTAAACAGTTAAGCCTTTCAATTTGCTAAAATGTCAGTTCACTTGAACATTATGGAGAATAAGGAAGTAAGTAAGAGTCTCCCCTGACAAATTATGCCCTCTCTCTGTCGATGTAAATGCTCCTTTAAATCACCCTTAAATTTCTCCTGTATTCCTGAGGAACTGGTTGGGAACCGAAGCAGGCTGTAATAATTTAATCTCCACATAAATTCATAAAATGGAAGTGACAGGACAGAGTTTCCCCCTACTATATTCTGAATGTTCACATCTCATTTCTGGATGCCATTGAATCTTTGCCCATTAAAGGAACATCAGATTCTTACAAATCTGGTAACTTTCTTCTTATTTGATTTGATGTGGCATTCTGAAGAAATTCAGGACATTTTCCTTCTTTGCTTTTACACATTTGAATTCCATATAGATGCTTTCAAGGTCTTAGTTGCTGAATCTGCATTGTTGGGATGAAATCATGAGCCTTTTGATTTAATGTAAGAGCTTCATTATTCTCAGCTGTGTCATTTGGTGCCTGAAAATGCCATTAGGATTCATCTAAATAAACAAAACTCTCCTAAAATTTACTTTCTGTCTGAGAACAATAGGAAAAGTAGTGGGAAGGGTAAAGGAAGTTTAAAGAGGATGCACAGTGTAAGTGGGGGATATGAATGAGAATAAAATATGTACATATTTTCTTGCCTGAAAACTTTGTCTCATGCCAACATTTTGAAAATTTCTGATAAGTTCAGAGAGAAACCCCCCTTTCCTTCCCAAAAAGGAAAAGTTAATATTAAAGATGTTAAGATATTTTCTCTTTTAGCTTGTGTTTACCTTGTATTTCATAAAGTTGAAATGGATGCTGATTCCTGTGATATTCATATTTTTATTTATTATGTACTCTTTATGGATCAAATTTAATGTATCAGAGAAGGTGGAACAAGTATCACGTACAGTCTTACCTGTGAAATCAGGCTTTGAGATAAAAAAACAATTACCTTTCCCAAAGAAAGATCTTACTATTAAAGTGCCTCAATGTAAATAAATAAATAAATGAATAAATAAATAAATAAATAAATAAAATAATTGAGAAGTAGAGCCTGGGAAGTTACCTAAGACTTCTGTTTTCTAAAGCGGTGATATATAGCAGAGCACTAAATATGATCTTGGGTATAATACTACAATGGAATTCAATTAAATGGAAACAAATAATCAGGAAAATGTTACTGTTTTAATTCTCTTTTTGGTTCTTCTGATTATTTGAGGGCAGCGTTGTGTTAAAGCTGCCTTGTTGATGTCTTGAGAGCTGATGCTTTGCTTCTCTCCTTCAGTTCAGTGATGTCACCTTGAGACCTTAAAATTATCCATAGTAGGAGTATTTACACCACAGAAATCATAAAATACTGTAAGTCACCCTCCTTCCTCCAGTTGTTGTTAAGCATTGACCCCTACATCTCTGGTGAAAGGGGATGGTTAATCCTTTAAAGACCCAGACCTGAGGCTCAGAGCCTTCTGTCCACATGTAGACTCTCTGAGCACCATTTTCCTTTCTTTGCCTTTAATTTTAGAGGTGTATTCAATTTATACCAGAATGATGGTGGTTTTTCCTTTAAAGTAATGAAATGTATGAAGATATGAAGTATCTTTCTATAAATATATTTATTTAAATCAATCTAGTAAGAAGGCTCAGCCCAGATTTTAGAAATGGTAATAATATAGGGGCACCTGGATGGCTCAGTCGGTTAAGTGTCTGACTCTGGCTCAGGTCATGATCTCTTGGTTTGTGAGTTCAAGCCCCATGTCAGGCTCTGTGCTGACAGCTCAAAGCCTGGAGTCTGCTTTGGATTCTGTGTCTCCCTCTCTCTCTGCACTTCCCCTGCTCGTGCTCTATTCTATCTTTCTCTAAAAGATATAATCATTAAAAAAATTTAAAAATTAAAAAAATGGTTATAATATAAATTGTATGTAAGTAAAGCCAAATCAAGAAAGTAGTTCTGGTAAATCTAAATTTGGAGGCACACTGGTCTGGAAAGATTTCCAGTATTTATTACTATACAGCCAATGAGTCTTAGTCACAATTTTTACCCTGATAAACTAGCTTGGAGGAGTAAGGCCCAAGTATCAAAGAAGTATGCTTGCTTTCTCTCTCTCTTTCATTTTCTCTTTTTCTTCACCCAGTTCATGTTTCTGTGAAAACTAAAATGAGAATTTCTCTTTGTCTGAGCTTCGCCCTCTCTTGAATGGTTAGTCCTGTTTTAACGTTTGTAGTGGTCCTGTAGTTTTCTGCCTTATACATAAAACTTTCTCCTCCTGGTTCTTCTGTTAGGTCTCAGATGTCTTCCCAGGGCTCATGATGTGAATGTTGGGAAAAGAATTGATGGCTGGGGCAGGGAGCAGAGCAGGGCTGAGACTCATGTTGGAAACTTTGTAGTTTCAGAGGCTTTATTTGTGGCTTGTTTTCCTCTGTGTTTGTGAGGAAAGGGGAACAGATAACATAGGTGCTGGAACAAACTGTGGCAAGTATATTATCACTGTAATGTTGACTTTGATTGCCTCCTTTTGACCGTTTTATTGATATCTAAGATATATAAACAAGACCAACTCCTTCCCATAACTCAAACCAACAGCTGATTTATACAGCACTATATAGTCTCTTCCTGACATGAGCATCAGCATTCGGAAAGAAATGTGCTATTTAATCCCTTTTCTGACTGTCATTCTCTTCAAAGACAGTATTTCTGGGAATATATAAAGGTGAAAATATAAAGTGATGTGGAAAATAGTTTTAAAATTTGCCAATGTCCAATATTTAGAAATCAGGAATTAGTTACTTCTCCTTGCTGGAGATTTTCCCCCCTTCAGTGTTTAGTCTTCTAGACAAGCCCAGGATGGAGACAAAATATTTTAGAAGATTTGAAATAGAGGATAAGATTAGACCATCGTTCAAGTGATTTTTCAGTATGGTTTGCTCAAACATTTCATCTTGATTTCCATTTGCTCTTTATATAAAAATAAATCTAGGTAGATAGAAGCTGAGTCACCACTCAGGCATAAGACATTTTACATTGTCTTTCAAATACAAATGCTATTGTAACGACAATTGTGCACATAGAAAATGTCCACGTTTCCTTTTGTTCTCACACAACAGCTGCTATGTGCGTGTATTTGGATGTGTGTGTCTCTGCTCATGTTTGTATGGCACAGAATTATAGCATCCATTTGCTTTTCTGTTATATGACCTTCTATGATCCTCTGTCTTCAAACAGAGCAACTTCTATTTCAAAATAAATATTTTGTTGAAGGAAACTTCGTGGACTGGAGAGCCTGTGGGGTTTCTCTGGAGAAACTTGTACAGGAGGCTGCCATGGTAAATCTATACTGTAGGTTCATTTACCAGCAAAATAATATGCCAGTCTCAGTGAGAGAAACATCTGGGCCTGTTGGAAAAGGAGGTTGACAGGTGGCAGGAGGCAGGCTCAGACCTGTGAGTACAAGACTGTTATTTGATGCTGAGGACAACTATGGGTGAGAGAGACCAGGCTTGCTGGGAGAAAGACCTATGCCCCTTATGAGGCAGGCCCTTCTTCACATACTGACACAGGTAGCATATATACAGGTAAAAAGACATAATTGAAAGGCCCTTGGCTTTGTCAACAGCATAGCCTCAGAGACTCACTGCTATATGAGTGAATGAATGAATGAATGAAATATATATATATATATATATATATATATATATATATATATATACACAAAATATGTTATAAATGAATGTGCAGAAGTTCTGAGTGGGCATAATTTTCAGACACCCAATATTTTTTTCTAAAGCATTATCTAAAAATTCATACGCTGGGATGAAAATGTTATTTAGGAAAGGGGGAATGGAGACTGAACAAGAGGGAAGAAAAGAGGAATTAACTCTCTGTTTCTAGGATCATTACATGTTGCATCTGACTCCATGCATAATAACATGTTGCTAAAGAATATCAAGTCATAGGTTCCTCTTTTTATAGAAGAAAACATCGGAACCCAGAGCAGGACACCCAGTTTTGATTGGCCTTAGACTGGAATCCAGTTTCCCCATATGCTCTCCCTGTGGACATTTTGCTATTCCTATATGTAAAACAAAAATGTGACCATAGCAAACATTAGTTATATATATTATGTAGTCATCACCAAAATATATTCACTGTATTTATCTAAGGCAAAAATTTACTCGATTTTGTTTTATAAACCTTTGCACAAAGGAGTATCAGTTGGAACATGAATTCAAAGCTTTCTCTCATGCATAAACTATTAGATGGTTAAAAGAATTCACACATTAGGGTGGCCTTTCTGCTCTTTTCTTTCTGGAGATTGTGGTAAGTGTGAACTTGAAGGGGCATTTCCAAACTGTGCAAGTTTGGGCCCATATTCTCCTTCTGTACATCTTGGAGAAGTGGAGAGAAAAGCACTGAAGATAAGGTGAGGCTAAACAGAATCTGTCTCCAGCCAAACACACTTCATCCTGTAACTACCTCTTTCCCAGCTTCAACTGTAACTCCCTTGGAACACTGTTTCTTGCCAGATCAACACTTTCAGGCAGGTTAGATGACCCCTCCCTGTTCCCACAGCATCTTGTGCCAGACTCTGTGTTGAACGAGACTCCAAATTCTTTGAGTATGGACCAGTAGCCACTGTAGTTCCAGACACAAGGTGAAGCTCAGGTAGTGTTGGTAAAATAATTGTATCTAAACAATTTCCCCCAATATGAAATTCCCCATTCTCTGCCATCGTTTGTCATTGCCTTAGAGAGAGCCACTTGCATTTTCTAGCTTGATTGCCCAATATCCATTCTTTAATTACATGAGTTACTTGAGATTGAAATCTTCATTTGAATAATTATGGTGAATATTTGTTTGAGCCTGACAACTTAGACTAGAAGTCAAAGCCTTGAGGTTACCAACCCCCAGCGTCTAGAGCCACAAAAGCCTGTTTTGTTATCCAGGATCAGCTGCTTATTCTCTCAGAGCTTTGGTTTCTTTGCATGTGTAAAAGAAAAATCCATTATTTCCTCATAGCATTGGGGTGAAATATATCCACACAAGTGTTTCATTAAAAATACTTAGGATGTATTTAGCTGTTACTGTGACTTACCAGTCACAAGTTAGTTTCTTTACACCTATTATCTTCTTACAACAACTCATATTCCCAAGTTACATAGAACCGTGATTCAAACTGGGCATTTTGATTCTCATTCTCACTCTCCTCAACTAATGTCCAATACTCTTTGCCATCAATTGAGATAAAATATCTAAGTATTTTGAAATATAGCAAGATTACTTATAAGGCTACAATAGTACAGACACTTAGTGTTCCTAAAATAGATGCGTAGCCTGAATCTTTAATTAATAAGCAAGACAAGAGTGACATGGGGAAATCCAAAGGTATATTCTCCCCATGGAAGAAGGAAGAAAAGTGGCCCAGAGACATATGTCAAAGGGATGGGGAGAGAAGTTGGGATTGGCTAACAGTTAGAATTACACCCTTTCCTACTTACCTGGCTTTACTTCAGGTGGTTTTCTCAACCTAGAATTCCCATTCCAACCTCCCATTCTTCCACTCTCCCCACATTCACCTCCCACTACATTCTCTTAGCTGGTAGAAATCTGCTCCTTTAAGGTTCTGTATTAAGATCCACCTTCCCCTGATTTATCCTTGGGTTTCTCAATTACTGCCTAACAAATTAATCATTTCTTCTTCTCTGCTCCCACAACTCTCTTGTACTTCTATTTCAGGGTTTCTTAGTTTGACATTCTTGATATTTTGGACTAGATAATTACTTTTTTAGGGCTGCTCTGCATTAAAAGATGTTTAGCAGCATCTCTGGCCTTTACTCCTTGGATGCGGTAGCACTCCTTCCCCAGTAGTGACAATCAGAAATGTCTGCAAACATAGTCAAACATCCCCTAACGACCAAAACCACCTCTGGTTGGAAGTTACTGGTCTTTTATCTATTGTAACCCAGTTTTATGGTAGTCTTATACCTGAGCACATGGTTCCAGTTTTTACTTTGGAAAATATTCTTCTGTATCTCAGTGTTTCTTAGGTTTTATGAGCATTGTAGTCATCTGTATGTTGGGGGGGGGTGCTTATTAAAACCCCAGTCACTGGCCCCCTCCCACTTTTCCTCAAGTTTCTAACTCAGTTAGTCTGGGTTAGATCCCAATGCATCACCTTTCTAACACATTTCGTAACGTGCCACCAGTGATGTGTCTACTGCTGTTCTGGCGACCACACTTTGAGAATAATTGTCAATATCACGGCTCAGCACTTCTGCTTCAGCTTTTGCTAGTTAGATCCCTGTTAAGCAGGACCATAATTTCTTTGTTGTTTCTCTCTGCGCCCAGCCCTGTGCTTTGCACATAGTAAGCCTACGTTGAATTGAACAAATAAATCAATGAATCTGAAAGTACTTTGCTAAAGATTAAAGGGATTTACAGATATAAAGTGTCATTAGTAAGGTACTGGGATATGTGAGAATTTGGGGTCAGGTGAAGACAGTTCTGTTTCCAGAAGTGTTTTGACAGAGTGTTAAATCAAATGCCTCCACTGAATTTGAATTCATTGTGAGTCAGACAAAGGATTGCTGTAAATTATTCTGTTGTCATGGCATATCAAGGAAGTTGATGGATAAAGGGACATGCTAATGAGACTCTAAGTGACAATGCGAAATGAAATCAATGGTCTCTGAGAGACTTCTTTTCAACAGCATTGGGAAAGCATCTATTCTCATCATTGCCAATTATCAGGATCACTAAGCTTTTTAAAGATGTGCATTAACTTGCAAAGATCTTGTTCTTCTGGACCATATCTGCCCAGATATTGGGAGGAAAAGTGGTGAGGGACCATCTTGGGAGTGTAAAAAGGGAGAACGTTTTCACTTCTATGCATGCTATAGCCATGCTTATATTTTCTAAAAGAATTCACACCTAATACCTTCTGCAATCCCTGTATAACCCCTTGAAGGTAAGTAAGACAATATTTTTTTACATGTTTAGAAAGAGAAATGGAGGCACACAATCTTTACTGACACAGAAACTCTTCTAGATGAAAAAGAGAAACAGAGGCGTAGAATCTCTAATGAAGACCAAAAGTAAACCTTTAAATGAAATACAGTGTTTAAAATAGAGCTAATGTGAGAAGATAAGTACAGTAAGACCTTGGTTTGTGAGCATAATTTATTCTGAAAATGCTTGTAATCCAAAGCATTTGTATATCAAAGCGAATAAGAAATAATGGAAACTCAGATGATTCGTTCCACAACCCAAAAATATTCCTATAAAAATGATTACAATACTGAAATAAAATAAAAAATAATAAAGAAAATACAAAATATAGTAAGAAGAAAAATAAACAAATTAACCTGCACTTACCTTTGACTTGTTTTATTTTTATTTTTTTAAATTTACATCCAAATTAGTTAGCATATAGTGCAACAATGATTTCAGGAGTAGATTCCTTAGTGCCCCTTACCCATTTACCCCATCCCCCCTCCCACAACCCCTCCAGTACCCTCAGTTTGTTCTCCATGTTTATGAGTCTCTTTTGTTTTGTCCCCCTCCCTGTTTTTATATTATTTTTGTTTCCCTTCCCTTATGTTCATCTGTTTTGTCTCTTAAAGTCCTCATATGAGTGAAGTCATATGATTTTTGTCTTTCTCTGACTAATTTCACTTAATACCCTCCAGTTCCATCCACATAGTTGCAAATGGCAAGATTTCATTCTTTTTGATTGCTGAGTAATACTCCATTGTGTGTGTGTGTGTGTGTGTGTGTGTGTGTGTGTGTGTGTATACACATTCATACATACTGGAAGTCTTAGCCTCTGCAAGACTTGCATATATATATATATATATATATATATATATATATATGTATATATATATATATATGTGTGTGTGTATATATATATATATACACACACACCGCATGTTCTTTATCCATTCTCCATCAGATGGACATTTGGGCTCTTTCCATACTTTGGCTACATATAGTGCTGCTATAAACATGGGGGTGCATGTGTCCCTTTGAAACAGGACACCTGTATCCTGTGGATAAATGCCTAGTAGTGCAATTGCTGCATCTTAGGGTAGTTCTGTTTTTAGTTTTTTGAGGAACATCCATACTGTTTTCCAGAGTGGCTAAACCAACATTCCCACCAACAATGCAAAAGAGATCCTCTTTCTCCGCATCCTCACCAACATCTGTTGTTGCCTGAGTTGTTAATGTTAGCCATTCTGACAGGTATAAGGTGGTATCTCATTGTGGCTTTGATTTGTATTTCCCTGATGATGAGTGATGTGGAGCATTTTCTCATGTGTCAGTTGGCCATCTGGATATCTTCTTTGGGGAAGTGTCTATTCATTTCTTTTACCCATTTCTTCACTGGATTATTTGTTTTTTGGGTGTTGAGTTTGATAAGTTCTTTATAGATTTTAGATACTAAACCTTTTATCTTCTCCCATTCTGTCAGTCGCCTTTTAGTTTTGCTGATTGTTTCCTTCGCTGGTAAGAAGTTGCTGTGGACAAGATCAAAGAGGTTTTTGTCTGCTTTCTCCTCTAAGATTTTGATGGCTTCCTGTCTTACATTGAGGTCTTTCATCCATTTTGAGTTTATTTTTGTGTATGCTGTAAGAAAGTGGTCCAGGTTCATTCTTCTGTATGTCGCTGTCCAGTTTTCCCAGCACGACTTGCTGAAGAGACTGCCTTTATTCCATTGGATATTCTTTCCTGCTTTGTCAAAGGTTAGTTGGCCATACGTTTGTGGGTCCATTTCTGGGTTCTCTATTCTGTTCCGTTGATCTGAGTGTCTGTTCTTGTGCCAGTACCATACTATCTTGATGATTACAGCTTTGTAGTATAGCTTGAAGTCTGGGATTGTGATGCCTCCTGCTTTGGTTTTCTTTTTCAAGATCGCTTTGGCTATTCCAGGTCTTTTCTGGTTCCATATAAATTTTAGGATTATTTGTTCTAGCCCTATGAAGAATGCTGGTGTTACTTTGATAGGGATTGCATTGTATATGTGGATTGCTTTGGGTATTACCGACATTTTAACAATATTTGTTCTTCCTATCCGGGACCATGGAATCTTTTTCCATTTTTTTGTGTCTTTTTCAATTTCTTTCATAAGCTTTCTGTAGCTTTCAGTGTATAGATTTTTCACCTGTTTGGTTAGATTTATTCCTAGGTATTTTATGGTTTTTTGTGCAACTGTAAAGGGATCAATTCCTTGATTTCTCTTTCTGTTGCTTCATTGTTGGTGTATAGGAATGCAACCAATTTCTGTGCATTGATTTTATATCCTGCAACTTTGCTGAATTCATGAATCAATTCTAGCAGTTTTTTGGTGGAATCTTTTGGGTTTTCCATATAGAGTATCATATCATCTGCAAAGAGTGAAAATTTGACCTCCTGGCTGATTGGATGCCTTTTATTTCTTTGTGTTGTCTGATTGCAGAGGCTAAGACTTCCAGTACTATGTTGAATAACAGTGGCGAGAGTGGACATCCCTGTCTTGTTCCTGACCTTAGGGGGAAAGCTGTCAGTTTTTCCCCATTCAGGATGATATTAGCATTGTTCTTATACGGCTTTTATGATCTCGAGGTATGCTCCTTCCATCCCTATTTTCTTGAGGGTTTTTATCAAGAAAGGATGCTGTATTTTGTCAAATGCTTTCTCTGCATTTATTGAGAGGATCATATGGTTCTTGTCCTTTCTTTTATTGATGTGATGAATCACATTAATTGTTTTATAGATATTGAACCAGCCCTGCATTCCAGGTATAAATCCCAATTGGTCATGGTGAATAATTTTTTTATGTATTGTTGGATCTGGTTGGCTAATATCTTATTGAGGATTTTTGCATCCATGTTCATCAGGGAAACTGGTCTATAGTTCTCCTTTTTAGTGGGGTCTCTGTCTGATTTTGGAATCAAGGTAATGCTGGCTTCATAGAAAGAGTTTGGAAGTTTTCCTTCCATTTCTGTTTTTTTGGAACACCTTCAAGAGAATAGGTGTTAACTCTTCCTTAAATGTTTGGTAGAATTCCCCTGGACAGCCATCTGGCCCTGGACTCTTAATTTTTGGCAGATTTTTTATTACTATTTCGATTTCTTTACTGGTTATGGGTCTGTTCAAATTTTCTATTTCTTTCTCTTTCAGTTTTGGTAGTATATATGTTTCTAGGAATTTGTCCATTTCTTCCAAATTACCCATTTTATTGGCATATAATTGCTCATAATATTCTCTGATTATTGTTTTTATTTCTGTTGTGTTATGATATCTCCTCTTTCATTCTTGATTTTATTTATTTGAGTTCTTTCCTTTTTCTTTTTGATCAAACTGGCTAGTGGTTTATCAATTTGTTAATTCTTTCAAAGAACCAGCTTCTGGTTTCATTGATCTGTTCTACTGTTTTTGTTTTTGGTTTTGGTTTTGATAGCATTAATTTCTGCCCTAATCTTTATTATTTCTTGTCTTCTGCTGGTTTGGGGTTTTATTTGCTGTTCTTTTCCCAGTTCCTTAAGGAATAAGGTTAGGTTGTGTATCTGAGATTTTTCTTCCATCTTTATGAAGGCCTGGATTGCTATATACTTTCTTCCTATGACCACCTTTGCTGCGTCCCAGAGGTTTTGGGTTGTGGTGTTATCATTTTCATAGACTTCCATATACTTTTTAATTTCCTCTTTAACTGCTTTGTTAGCCCATTCATTCTTTAGTAGGATGTTCTTCAGTCTCCAAGTATTTGTTACCTTTCCAATTTTTTTCTTGTGGTTGATTTCGAGTTTCATAGCGTTGTGGTCTGAAAATATGCACGGTATAATCTCCATCTTTTTGTACTTACTTAGGGATGATTTGCGTCCCAGTATATTCTGGAGAATGTTCCATGTGCACTGGAGAAGAGTGTGTATTCCACTGCTTTAGGATGAAATGTTTTGAATATATCTGTTAAGTCCATCTGGTCCAATGTGTCATTCAAAGTCATTGTTTTCTTGTTGATTTTTTGATTAGGTGATCTGTCCCTTGCTGTGAATGGGGTGTTGAAGTCCCCTACTGTTATGGTATTACTATCGATGAGTTTATGTTTATGATTAATTGATTTATATATTTGGGTGTTGCCACATTTGGCGCATAAATGTTTACGATTGTTAGGGCTTCTTGATGGATAGACCCCTTGATTATGATATAATGCCCTTCTGCATCTCTTCATACAGTCTTTATTTTAAAGTCTAAATTTTCTGATATAAGTATGGCTACTCTGGCTTTCTTTGGTTGACTGTTAGCATGATAGATGGCTCTCTATCCCCTTGTTTTCAATCTGAAGGTGTCTTTAGGTCTAAAGTGGGTCTCTTGTAAACAGCATATAGATGGATCTTGTTTTCTTATCCATTCTTTTACCCTGTGTCTTTTGATTGGAGCATTTGATCCGTTGATGTTTAGAGTGAGTACTGAAAGATACAAATTTATTGCCATTACGATGCTTGTAGAGTTGGAGTTTCTGGTGGTGTTCTCTGGTCCTTTCTAATCTTTGTTGCTTTTGGTATGTATGTATGTGTGTGTGTATGTATGTATATATGTATTTCTCTCTCTCTCTCTCTCTCTCTCTCTCTCTATATATATATATATATATATATATATATATATATATATATTTGATCTTTTTTCCCCTCAGAGAGTCCCCCTTTAAATTTCTTACAGGGATGGTTTAGTGGTCACAGACTCCTTTAATTTTTGTTTGTCTGGGAAACTTTTTATCTCTCCTTTTATTTTGAATGACAGCATGGCTGGATAAAGAATTCTTGGCTGCATAGTTTTCTGATTCAGCACACTGAATATATCCCACCACTCCTTTCTGGCCTGCCAAGTTTCTGTGGATAGGTCTGCTGCAAACCTGATCTGTCTTTCCTTGTAGGTGAGGGACTTTTTTTCCTTGCTCGTTTCATTATTCTCTCCTTGTCTGAGTATTTTGTGAATTTGACAGATATGCCTTTTTGATAGTCGGTTTTTGTTGAATCTAATGGGGGTCCTCTGTGCTTCCTGGATTTTGATGTCTGTGTCTTTTCCCAGGTTAGGAAAGTTTTCTGCTATGATTTGCTCATATAACCCTTCTACACCTCTTTCTCTCTCTTCCTCTGTTGGGACCTCTATGATTCTGATCTTGTTCCTTTTTAATGAGTCACTGATTTCTCTAATTCTTAAATCATGCTCTTTTGCCTTAATCTCCTTCTTTTTTTCTGCTTTGCTATTGTCTATAAGTTTGTCCTCTGTATTGCTGATTCTTCGTTCTGCCTCATCCAACCTTGCCACCACTGCATCCATCCATGATTGCGGCTCAGTTATAGTATTTTTAATTTCATTCTGACTACTTTTTTACTTCTTTTATCTCTGCAGAAAGGGATTCTAATCTGTTTTCGACTCCAGCTAGTGTTCTTATTATAGTGATTCTAAATTCTGGTTCAGACATCTTGCTTGTATCTGTGTTGGTTAAATCCCAGGCTGTTGTTTCTTTGTGCTCTTTCTTTTGGGGTGAATTGCTTCGTTTTGTCATTTTGAATGGAGAAAAGGAATTAATGAAGTAGAAAAATTAAAATAAAAAATTTAAAAAATATTAAAATTAAAAAATTAAACACACACACACACACACACACACACACACAAATCAAATAAATGATTCAAGAGCCTAGGTGTGTTTTGGTCTGGATGTTGAAAGTGGTTTGACAGATTAGAGGGAAAAAAGGGGGAAAAAAGGAAATCGTTTGGGAATTTGAAAAAATGAATATACTGAAGTAGACTAAAATGAGATGATGAGAGTAAAATAGAATTTGAAAAAATCTACACAAAATAAAAAATATAGTAGGAAAAAAATAAAAATATTTTTAATAAAAATTAAAAATAAAAATGAATTTTTTTCTCTTATTGTATTCAAGAAAAAGAAAAAAATGAAAAAGAAAAGAAAAACACGAAATCGTTTGAAAATTTGAAAAAATGAATACACTGTAGTAGACTACAATAAAATCATGGAAGTAATATAGAATTTGAAAAACTTTACATAAAAGAAAAAATATAGTAAAAAAATTAAAGGAAAATATTTTTAATAGAAATTGAAACTAAAAATGAAGTTTTTCACTTTCTGCATTCAAGAAAAAGAAACAAAAAAGAGGAAAAAGGAAAAGCAAAAAGAAAAGAAGGAAATCATTTGAAAATTTGAAAAGGTGAATACACTGAAGTAGTCTAAAATAAAATGATGGGGGGCGCCTGGGTGGCGCAGTCGGTTAAGCGTCCGACTTCAGCCAGGTCACGATCTCGCGGTCCGTGAGTTCGAGCCCCGTGTCGGGCTCTGGGCTGATGGCTCGGAGCCTGGAGCCTGTTTCCGATTCTGTGTCTCCCTCTCTCTCTGCGCCTCCCCCGTTCATGCTCTGTCTCTCTCTGTCCCCAAAAAATAAATAAAAAACGTTTAAAATAAAATGATGGAATTAAGATAGAATTTGAAAAAATTTATACAAAAGTAAAAAATATAGTAAAAAAATTAAAGAAAAATATTTTTAATAAAAATTGAAAATAAAAATGCATTTTTTCTCTTTCTGTGTTCAAGAAAAAGAAAATAAGTGTAAAAGAGAAAAATTAAATAAAGAAAGAAAATTGAATAGATGAACCTGCTGACAGATTGAAGTAGGACTGAAATTACTTCATTTTCCTCTAGAAGTCTGTCTATGGTAGTGCTTTATAGTCCATAAACTCTAAGCCGGTGGTGAGACTTGTGTTCTTGAAGAGCAAAGTTGGCCCAGTTGGGCGGGGCTCAGTGTAACAGGTCCGCTCTCCACTAGGTGGCGCTGCTAGCATACTGGGGTGAATTGTTACAGTGCTGGTAGGTGCGTATGCACATGCGCAGGAGTGGCGAAAATGGTGTCGCTCGGCTATCCAGTCTCTAGTATGGGAACTCTGTTCTCTCCGATCAGCATTGAGGCACCCGTCCTCTGTCTTCAACTTTCGTCCACTCCCTGCTTCTTCCCTGTCTGTGACCAAGCCCCAGGCAGTAACTCTCTACCGAGTTTTGTCTCAGATGCGCCTGTTTTCCCCAGCCCCTTACTTCTGAAGGACTGTGGCTTTGACCCATTCTGCCCCTCTGTGGGAGGGTCTCACCAAGCAATGGCCGAATGCCGGCTGCACCCAGGAACACCTGCTGGACTCTGCTGCCGCCGGTGCCCCGAGACTGTGGCCAGGTGCCAGCCCGCCCCAGAAAAAGTTCGCGAGATAGTGTAGCAGCAGATTTTCAGGGATTATGGAAAATCACAACACACATCTGGCATCAGGCTTCACCCTTAACATCCTTGTTCCAGCACCAGGAAATGTGGCCATTTTCTGGGGTCTGCTGGGACCAGGTGGCTTCAACAGTCTCTACCAAATGTCCTTCCAGCAGTGGAACCGATTTTTCCCTGTGTGGCCTGAGAACCTCCCAGACCCTGCTCTGTTCCTGGGGATTCGCCCTTCCTACCAGAGCACCACCAGGTATGGAGCTGCAGAGTTGTAGCCTTTGTGCTCCCCTTGTTTACAGTCTTATTGGAATTTAAGCCCTCTCCTTTCTCCTTTCTCCCTTTTTAGTTTAGTCCCTGTGGCTGTTTCCAATTTTCCACTTTCTCTCCAGCTGCTTTCGGGGAGGGGTGCTTTTCCCGTATTCTCCCCCGCCCTAGTCTCCATCCTCTCTCTGCCTGCAAAGGCGGCTCCCTGCCCACCGCTGGCTTCTTTCTCCCTAAGTTTACCTCTCCATGCCATGTACCTGCTGAATTCTGTGGTTCAGGTTGTGCAGATTGTTGTGTTAATCCTCCAATCAGTTTTCTAGGTGTGTAGGATGGTTTAGTGTTGGTGTGGCTGTATTTCATGGACTCGAGACACACAAAAAACCTCCATGCTGTTCCGCCATCTTGGCTCCTCCCCAACCTGCACCTACCTTTGAAAACCTTTGTGGCTGGTGTGAGGGAGACAAGAGAGTGGAGGGTTATTGTGTAGGACGACTTTCACTACCACTAACGGAATCACTGCTGTCTCTTGGCTCAATGGCATCATTTTCTGCATGAGAGTCATTGTATATACTTGTGCACATCTTGACCAATGTGCAGTAATAATTAGCTCTTGTCATATAATGTTTTTAATGTAACTGGCAATAAGTTGGCAGAGGAAAGGGTCTATATATGCAGGCAGCCTGACAAAGAATGAAGCAAAACATTCCTAAGCTTACTCTTGTATGGAAAAGCAAAGGACTGTCCATAGGTGCTTGGAAGTGACAAAAAATACACTAGTGCCAGTTGTGGGCACCTTCCAATATTCTGAAAAATCACTGAGATCTGCCAGACACCATGGCCTGAGACTGAGCATCCAAGCACGGGAGACTATTACCCACAATCCCGCAGAGAGAGACAGAGACAGAGACAGAGAGAGAGAGAGAGAGAGAGAGAGAGAGAAGAACCATTGGCTCACCTGTGATTATGTGACATCTGGCATCACGTACTACTCGTATTGCAAGACATTGCTCTTTTATCAAGTTAAAACTGATACTCTTCAGGTCTGCTGAAATGTCATCTCTTCCAAGAGGCCATTTCTGAGTACATACTCTCTTTTAAGTTATACCCTATCCTCTCAGACCTGTCACCCTGCTGATTTCATTCATGGAGCTCATCACCATCTGATACTGGCTTGTGAATTTTTTTCTCTCTCATTGGGATGTAAATTCCTTAAGGGTACAGGCATCTGTTGACTTATCTATCCTAATATTGAGAGCACCTTAGCCAGTGCTTCAAAATAACAGGAATTTAGTGCGTATTTGTTGACTGAATGGATTCATCCTCCCTTTATTGAGTTCCTGCCATGGGCCATGTGCCAATAATAATATTAAACACAGCTGTTGCCTCAAATAAACTAATTCTTGATGCCTTGAGATCATACTAAGCAGGGCCAATCTCTGTTTTCCCCTTGTCACACATTATTAGTCTTTTACTGATCTTGCATTAATAATATTGCAGCTGCTAAAAGATGCCAATGATCAACAGATCATTTAATTTAATAAGAAGAATAGAGCATAATTATTAACAGAATGGGTGTTGGAGCCAGATTTCATGGTTCATTTCTCAGTTTTGCCATTTACTTCCAGTGTGGCTTTGGGTGAGTTACTTAACCTCTCTGAGGCTCACCTTCATTATCTGAAATAGAGATAATAATATTCCTCTTTGTTCTAAGGCCTTAATAAGTTTGTATGTGTAACGTTCTTAAAAGTAGTGTCTCATATATACTGAGTACATTATTAATATTAATTATAATTATTATATATAGCCACAGATGAGAGTGCCACTTAAAAATGAGATTCCATATAGATTAAGTTACTGAAATTCAGGAGATCACCCCAAAAGCCATGATCACCATTGAGAAATATTAAGAGATGCAGGGTGAGGATATCTTAGACTTATACATGTTAAGCTAATATATTTTGCCTTAACTTTACTCTCAAACCCATTTAGATTACATGTGGAGAACATATTTCAATTTCAAAGTAAACGGAATGAACTTAAGAAAATTGACAGCTCTCATAAGATGTCATGTAATAAAGCATAAAGCCACCTTTGATTGTGCTGAAAAGAGTGATGTATAGTTCCACACATTCTAAGCATGCTTTCATTTAAAGGGACTTATTCTTTCTCCCTCTTTCTGCCCCTCCCCCCCAGGTGCGCTCCCTCACATGCATGCTGTCTCTCAAAAAATAAATAAATAAACATTAAAAAATTATTATAAAAAAAAAAAAAGGGGGAGTGCCTGGGTGGCTCAGTGGGTTAAGCATCCAGTTGGTAATTTAGTCTCCGGTTATGATCTCAAGGTTCCTGAGATCTGTGCTGAGATCTGAATCTGTGGGATTCTCCCTCTTGCCCCTCCTCTTCTTACACATGCTCACTTGCTTTCACTCAAAAAATAAATTAACATTTAAAAAATCATTATAATGGGACTTAGAATGTTTCCACATGGCTCCAACAGCTGGGGGAGGAATAAATACAGAGAAGGGCTACATCTCAAGCAGGGGTTATGGGCATATCATAAGTACTGCCTTAGCAGCAATAGCTTTTGGCTCAAAGGATTAGTCTAGAATCACTGAACAGAGATGAAATCAAGGTAGAAACTCAACATCTGAGCAGAAAGCAATTGAAAAGTTTAAAGAAAACACCCAGCAAAAAGATTGGTCAATATAAACACTAATAACCCCATGCATGCCAAAAATGATTGCATGTAAACAACTCACTTTAAAAATGATAACAATTTTTTTTTACCTTTATTTTGTTAATGTATCACTTCTGCCGTGTGAAAATGTTTGACATCTCTAACTGAAAATTAAGGTTCCTGGAAAAAGATAACAGCAATAATAATTTAGGTTCTACAATGCAATAACAGACCATTTGAAATGTGTATGTTCATGTTAACCAGAAAATAGGTTTTCTGATCTTAATTTTGCAGATAAAGTGTGTGTCTTTGGTTAAATGTTTCCCAAACCTTTTCCAGATTGTTAAAGAAGTCATCATGCTATAACTTGATCTATTTAATCTTGTTTATATTCTCTCTATATAGCAGCCACTAGCAGTTCCCACTTACTCATTTCCATACTTTTCACAATTATTGCCAAAAAGCATATCCATTTGACTGTTCTGTTGCAGTTTTGCTACTTCTTTTATTATACTTCTCAATCTTATTCCTACTCCTGTAAAATTTAGACTGTTAATCTGTGTGTTTTAGATAATCTGTTAACCTGCAGATGACATGATGTCTACTTTATATCTAGACCTCACCATCTACCATTGACTTCCAAATGTCATCTTACTCACTAAAAATCCCATATTTGTCACTTCTGCAATAATTTCATCTATAAATTTCCTAATTAATAGGACAGTTACTTTCCTTGTTAATTTTTCAAAGGCAAAATCTCAAATTATAAATTCTTGTCATGGACATATATCAGAGACCTAGTGTTAACAACAATGACAACGAAAGGTCACCAAGAATTAAGGCATTATGGGGACTATGGTCCTGTTTTTAATACAGTAAAAATGATGTAATTTGTGCATAGAAAAACAATAAAGGGCTTGGTCAACTCATTTACTGATTATCTCTTAGAACTGAGAGTTTAGGGGAGTTTTAATTTGTATATATTTTGTTTCTGTACTTTTTCTTAATGGACAGTATGCACTACTTTTATTATCAGAAAAGAAAAACAATAAGTACTTGTTTTCCTAGTAACAAAACAAAGAAGCATATCTGTTTTAGTGAAAGAAAGGAGATAGCTGTGAGATATGCTTGATGGGTTTAATGGTGATAAACGTTTAGGACCAATTATGTGTAAGTAATAAGAGTAACAGAATAGAAATAAATGAAAGATGGGTCTCAAATCTTCAGGTGCTTTGCATTAACCTACATGATGCAATAAATGATTCAAAAGTCATATAACTCTATTTTTTATTAAAAAAATATTACAGCCTTTTTTATTCAGTGTCAGGAACTCTTCTCACATGGAGGTGTCTTCAAACTATCAAATCCTTGTATTTTTGTAGCTAACATGTTAGTGGAGGAGATATGCTACCAACAAATGAACATCCTACCTGGCAGTAGTGAGTGTGAAGAAATACAATGCAGGGTAAGAAGAGAGAGGGTGACAGAACAGTGACATTTTAGATATGGCATTAAGGAAAGACTTCTCTGAAAAATAAAGATTTTAGCAGAGACAAATGTGAGGTGGCTCTTTCAGAGGACAGCAGAAGAGAACACCAGTGCAAAGGCCCTGAGGCAGAGCATGCAAATAGCATTTGAAGTAACTCAAGAACCAGTGTGTCTGCAGGATGAAATTAAGAGGCAGTGTGATGGAGAATGAAATCAAAGAGATGAGGTGGGAGGTAAATCAATAAGCTCTTAAAGGTCAAAGTAAGGATTTTGAATTTTGTAACAATTGTTACAAGAAGCTGTTGAAAGGTTGAGGGAAATGGAGTTATATAATTTATTTTCATTATAAAAGACTCATCCTGCTATCTTGTAAAGAATAGTGTTTGTTGGAAGTCAAAAAGTTGGAAAGATGACCTATGTGCTGAGAGATGATAGTTTGGGCTGGTAGTTGGCAGACTACAACCCGTGACCAAATCTATTTCATTGACTGCTTTTGCCAGTTAGTCTGAGAGCTAAGAATAATTTCTGTGTTTTAAAATGGTTACATTTTAAATGATTCTATAAGACCTACATAAAATCCTTGATTTTGCCTCTTGTCCTGCTAAGTTTAAGATATTTACTATCTAGCCTTTTAAGAAAAAATTTGCCAGCTTCTGGCATAGGTAACAATGTTAGCAGTTGGGCCCAAGCATTTCTTGGTGCAAATTGTTACTCTGGAAAGATGGTAGGGGCGCCTGGGTGGCGCAGTCGGTTAAGCGTCCGACTTCAGCCAGGTCACGATCTCGCGGTCTGTGAGTTCGAGCCCCGCGTCAGGCTCTGGGCCGATGGCTCGGAGCCTGGAGCCTGTTTCCGATTCTGTGTCTCCCTCTCTCTCTGCCCCTCCCCCGTTCATGCTCTGTCTCTCTCTGTCCCAAAAATAAATAAAAAATGTTAAAAAATTAAAAAAAAAAAAAAAAAAAAAAAGATGGCAGATGTAATGAAGGGCAGAACACGGGGAAGAAATAAATAGTTGGATTCAGGAGGCCAAGTGACAAGATTTGCTTTTGAATCAGATGTGATGTGTGAGAGGAGTGAAAGATAATTCCAGAGGTTTGAGCAACTGGATTGGATGATGGTGCCCGTTTTTGAGATGGCAGTGACTGGGAAGGAAGATGTTGCCAGGTAGACAGAATTGAAGGTATTGTTTTGGACATGTTAATTTTGGGATTCCCATTAGATGTCCCTGTAGAGATGTCTGATGAATGCGAAGAAGGTGATGCAAACAGTATGTGCTATAGAATTTCAGAAGAGAGCAGCGCATGGGGGCGGCTGCATAGCGTAGCTGGCCTATGAATAAGACTAGTAATTATAATGAGGATGGTAATAATTAATAATAATAATAATAATAAGATCTTAATCTGTTTGAAGCATTATGCATAATACATGGCATCCATGAACATGAATCTGGCAGACCTCTAATTACGAGGAGCGTAACTGATCAAGGGCTCCAGCTGGTGAGCTCTGAAACCCTTCGCTGTGGGTGCACTGGAGCTGCATCTCCCATGGATGACTCCTGGTGAGGGACTAAGCATGGCAGAGATTCTAAGGCAGATGGGACTCCTTTAATGACTGAGGATAGCCCCAGGACACTCCCTCAGCCTGTTGAAACTTTGTTAGACTGTATGGCCGGTAAGGGCACTCCCACCCAACCTTCCTTCTAGAGTCAAACTTGCCTCATGGTCCTTTGGCTCCAGTTTTTCAAGTCTCATCCCTTTATCTCTCACATGACCATTTTCTCCAATCAAATATTTGCAAGTTTAATCCCACTTGATTTCTGCTCCAAACTAAACCCAGGAGCTGACATATACAGTTGAACCCTAAATGGTAGAAGGGTTAGGGGCACCGATCTCTGTGCAGTCAAAATTTTGCATACAGCTTTTGATTCCCTTGAAACTTAGATACTAATGCCTATTGTTGTGCAGAAGCCTAATCAATAACATAAACAGTTAACACATATTTTGTATGTTCTATGTACCATATACTATATTCTTACAATAAAGTAATCTAGAGAAGAAAAAATATTTTTTAAAAAATCATAAAAGAAAATATATATGCAGGACTCTGTTGTATTTATTTAAAAAATCCACATATTTGGGGTGCCTGAGTGTCTCAGTCGGTAATCGTCCGACTTCAGCTCAGGTCATGATCTCATGGTTCATGAGTTCGAGCCCCACATCGGGCTCTGTGCTGACAGCTCAGAGCCTGGAGCCTGCTTCAGATTCTGTGTCTCCCTCTCTCTCTGCTCCTCCCCCCACTTATACTGTCTCTCTCTCAAAAATAAATAAACAATAAAAAAATTTAAAAAAATTTGTTAAAAAACATCCACATATAAGTAGACCCATGCAGTTCAAATATGTGCCTTTGGGGTGCCTGGGTGGCTCAGTAGGTTAAGCGTCTGACTCTTGATTTTAGCTTAGGTCATGATCTTACAGTTTATGTGTTTGAGCCTGCATTGGGCTCTGTGCTGACAGCAGGGAGCCTGCTTGGGATCGTTTGTCTCCTTCTCTCTGTACCCTCCCCTATTCACACACGCTCCCTTTCTCTCTCAAATACACGTTAAAAAAATTACATGTTGTTTGAGGGTCAGTGTATTATCTCATTTAAATCCCATTAGGGGTCATTCAATAAACTCTTCAAAACAGATTCCTGTATTATTTAGAGACCAAGAAACTAAGGACTGGAAAGGCGAGGTGATTTTTTTTTTATACTTTTCAACCATTATTTTCACAAGTTATTATTGAATGCCTGCTATTGTCTAAAACAGGGAAAGGAGCTGACTTTCCTACTCTAAAGCATGTGGTTAACCAATGTTATAGTAGTGCTTCTCAGTTGGGGGTAGTTTTTACATGAGATATTTAACAATGTCTGCAGACATTGCTGATTGTCACAAGGAGGTGGGGTGCTGCTTAGCATCTCATTGGTGAAGGCCAGGAATGCTACTAACCGTCCTGTAATGCACAAGATTGCCTCATCAACAAAGGATTATCCAGCATCAAATAGCAATTGTACTGAGGGCAAGAATCCCTACGTGCTACCACTAGAATCAGACAGGGTTAGAAAAAGAGGCAGCTCCCTGACACTTAAGAGTATTAGGAGAAGCGGGAAAGTGAGGGTGGAAGAGTAAAAACAAGTAATTGAATAAATGAATAAGTTCAGTCTTCATGTCTAAGTAAAGAAGAAGTAGCAAAAATAACTGTAATTAATTAAATGTTAAATGTCTCCTGTGTGAAAAATCTCACACTCTGCATGGCCAAGTAGAATGGGAGCCAGGAAAAAATAATTGGTTTGGGCTAATTTTAAAATCATTTGACTTTTGCTGAGCAAGTAGCATTTGAACATTGCCTAGAAAAACAGAAAACAGTTTACTTGTAACATATGTATTTGCATACTTAACTATGTGCGAAGCATTTATGCTAAGCATTTTATAAGAAATACAGTATTATTGACCTCACTTTAAAGATGAGAAGACTGAGACTTTGACCTAGAAAGGAATTGAGCTAAAAGAGGAACTAGAGCCTGAACCCAGAACCGTGTGCTCTACAACTTTATTCTGAAGACCCGTGAGAGATGGAAAGAAGTGACATGGTTAGCAAGAACTTCTGCAAATTTTAAGAGAGCTGATAATAATTCACAAGCAAACAGTCATTGAACAGATAGCTATCCATTAATTTGATTTCTCTTTACACCACCATTTTCTTTCCCTTTTTTTCATAATCCTAGATAGCTCTTGTACTTGAATGCAGCGTTTTATCAAAAACAAACAAGCAAACAAAAAAGCAAAAGAAACAAACAGCCCCAGTAGTTTTTTTTTTTTAATATGAAATTTACTGTCAAACTGGTTTCCATACAACACCCAGTGCTCATCCCAACAGGTGCCGTCCTCAATGCCCAAAACCCGTCCTTCTCTCCCTCCCACCCCCCATCAACCCTTCTTATGGTTTGGCTTCCTCCCTCTCTAACTTTTTTTTTCCTCCCCCCACCCCCACCCCCAACTGTCATGATCTTCTGTTAAGTTTCTCAGGATCCACATAAGAGTGAAAACATGTATCTGTCTTTCTCCGTATGACTTATTTCACTTAGCATGACACTCTCCAGTTCCATCCACGTTCCTACAAAAGGCCATATTTCATTCTTGCTCATTGCCAAGGAGTATTCCATTGTGGAGAAAGAAATTGTGGTTTATATACCCAGTAGCTTTCTTTATTTTGACATGCATATCTGTTGTGTTGTATATACTAAATGTGAATAATAATATGCTCTGGGTTGAGATGTGATACTAAAGTATGATGAAGGTACATTATATCGATTAACTTGACTTTTTTGTACCACACGGAGAATACACATTGGCAGTTACTCTCATTTTCGTTTGCAGATATCACTTGGTTAACAGGAGCTTCACATTTAATTTATTACTTTTGTAGAGATAGGTATTTTATTGATCAAATCCTTACTTAAGTGTTTCAGGAAACCGTCACTTCGCAGGATATAGTTTCCCTAGAAGTTTCTAAAACTGTTTTTCAGAACGGTAAACAATTGCCTTATCATTTCTTGTTACAGTATTTATATAGTAATTCCATTGTGGAGAGAAGATTTTGCTAAGAGTTTCCTAGAGAACTTAGGAACTGTGGTGATCAATATAAAGTAGTGAGGAAAAGATTTTGGCCATTTTTTTGTTGGTGCGTTTTCCCCATTACATTGGTACTTAATTATCTTGCATGAGTTTTATTGGATGTTAGAAATGTTCCTTGGAAAATACACTGGAAAAACAATATACACACACATACACTTGGAAAATACACTTGGAAAAATATATATTCTGGAGAAGAAAAGTAAGAAATAAAGACTGGCAGTTTACACAAAGGACAGAAAATGTTCTGAATAAAGTTCTATTATATGCTATTTTATCTATCTATCTGTCTATCTGTCCATCCATCCATCTACTGACTTATTTAGAAATATACTGGACAGGGGCGCCTGAGTGGCTCTGTCAGTTAAGTGTCTCACTTCGGCTCAGGTCTGATCTCATTGTTTGTGAGTTCGAGCCCCGCATCAGTCTCTGACAGCTCAGAGCCTGGAGACTGCTTCAGATTCTGTGTCTCCCTCTCCTTCTGACCCTCCCACACTTGCACTCTGTACCTCTCTCTCTCTTTCTCAAAAATAAATGAACAATAAAAAAAATATACTGGACTGATAATGGTAATACTAATCACAATGTCTAAAATTTGTTGAGTACTCTCTGTGCTACGCATTTCATCTTTACTAAGTCTTCACATTACACATCTTAAGAGGTTGCTTCTAAATTTCTCATTTTACAAATAAGTAAAAAAATATATAATTAGTATAATATAAATAAGCCTCTGACTCTTGATTTTGGCTCAGGTCACGATCTTGTGGTTCGTGGGTTTGAACCACATATTGAGCTCTGTGCTGAGCATGGAGACTGGTTGGGATTCTCTCTCCTTCTATCTCTGCTCTTCACCCCTGCCCCCACTTTCTTTCTCTCTCTCAAAATAAATAAACATTTTTAAGTTAAAAAAAAAAACAAAAACCAAAAAACCGGTTAATTGGACGCCAGATAGGAAGATCTTGACCAGAAGACCTGCAAACAGCATTGTCCTTTGTGTACTCCATCTCTCATTGAACCCATGCAGTGACCTTCATTTAGCAAATAACAACTGGGCAGAATGACACACACTATACCAACTATTTGGAGTTAAGGACTCAAGCCTATAGGATTAAACATTTTGGAGTACAATTAAGTCTACCTCTTTGGGTCTAAAGAATATTCATTGTAAAACTTAATGGACTACATTATATAATCTCTGCAGTCCTTCTTCACAAGGTCAAAAAAAAAAAAAAAACTCCAAAGGAAAATGTCATAGGGTTTAATATTCTTCATGTCTCTTTTAGGTGTATTTAGGTGCATAGATCTACAGCCATTTCTTGAAACAAAAGTGTGAAATAGGTATGAAGAGCTTCTTTTATAGATGGGTGCTCTTCTGTGCCTTCTCATTAAAAGTGCAGAAATAAAATTAGATACCTGCTCTGTGAGTCTCCCATGGTTGACTTGATACCAAAAGAATAACTTAAATATGAGTTAGTAGGGGCAAGGTCAATAAATATAATTTATTTTAGTATAAACTATTTCTACTTCTCTTTTAAAAAATTTTTTTAGTTGATTTATTTATTTTTGAGAGAGAGACAGAAAGAATGAATGGGGGAGGGGCAGAGAGAGAGGGAGAGAGAGAATCCCAAGCAGGCTTGGTGTCAGCACGGAACCCGTTGTGGTTCTTGAACTCACAAACCATGAGATCATGACGTGAACTGAAATCAAGAATGGGACACTTAACCGACTGAGCCACCCAGGCACCCCCTACTTCTCTTTTAGGAACAGTGTCAGCAAACATGAATGAGGATGGCTATAGCATCCTCCTGAGAAGGTTTATCATGTGAGAGAAGGTTTATCCTGTGAGATAAACCATCCTGATAAGGTTTATCATGTGAGAGAAATTTTCTTGTGCTGAGCACCTTATGGTATAGCCATATTTCTCCAAATTGAACCATGAAAATTTAAAATAATGAACTAATAAGGATATCAAAAGAGTCTTACTTTACTTATAACATTTGAATAAGGAAAATTCCTCCTCAGTGAAAAATAGTTAAAATCTTGTTCTTTAAAAACTGTCGAGTCAAATACACTGGAAACTGATTGTATACTCCATATGGTGGAGCTAGTTTAGCTGGTAGAAAAATACCCATCTTACCGCCTCACAATTAGCCTTGATTTTTTGACATTGTTTGGACCATATCCCTCTCTCATAAGTTAATGGTTTTGTATCTCTTTCAATCATAACATGAGCTCCTGACTCTATGCCTAGGAATTCTCTTGTTAATATAACATTATTGTTCCCATCTACCTGTTATAATACTAATTTCCACCTGTAAATGAAAATGTGTTTAAATTCATATATGTGAGCATGAGGTTTATGTGTGTAGGACTAAAACCCGACACTTGGCATAGCCCAAACTGACTACTTGAAGCTTCTTTTGAGGCTTGTACAAAGAAGCTTAAAAGCTAAAATCTTACAGATAAAAACGGAGCCACAACATAGATTATTTTTTTAAGCATAATCATGAACAGCCATGTTCAAAATCACATAAATTTGTTGAGTGAGAAAGAAATCCTGTGGCAAAATTCTCATACAGCTTAATCTGTTAGAAACTTTTCTCTTTAGGATATACATTTGTCTAAGTATACCTGTTTCTATAAAAACTACATTGCCCTTTAAATGTAGCTAATTACAAAGAAAGAGCCTTAACTTGTTATTTTTTCCATCTTCAATATTATTGACATAAAAATAGTCATTCAGAATGCTCATAAAAATCGCTTTCCATGTTTCTTATGACTAAAAACAGTTTTTCAGCAATTGGATTAATCCTCAGTCTCTGAAATGTTTGCCAGAACTCTGAGATAAAAAGAAAAACATTCTTGTTATGTACACTTCTTGAGAGAGCAGTAGAGGCAAAATCAGAGTCCAAAATTATTCATTTCTGCTTCAAATCTTTCTTGAAACATTTTCCATGACTGTGATGTGCAACAAATAGCTGGAGAATTTTTATCTCCACCCCCTCAAGAAACACAAATCATCTGCTCCCCTTTTTCCTACAAATATGAAAGAGGGAAGCTGTCCATGATGA
Source organism: Neofelis nebulosa (assembly GCF_028018385.1). Classification (NCBI taxonomy): domain Eukaryota; kingdom Metazoa; phylum Chordata; class Mammalia; order Carnivora; family Felidae; genus Neofelis; species Neofelis nebulosa. The sequence continues at coordinate 121,313,794 of NC_080785.1, read as the reverse complement.
TTTGTGGAGAGTAGGTGTGTGTGAGATCTGCTATTTCCATGGTTAGTTCTGAAGCTGATGTCACGAATGCTTCCTACACAACAATATGGGAAACCACATTAGCAGCAGGAATCCCAGTTGGCAGAATTGCCAATTGTACCTGTTAAACAGACAGTTTTTTGGGGGTGGAATCCTCAGGACACCTTAGAGAAGTCAGTCAGTGTTTTATTTAGAAATTAGAAGCTCCTAAAATGGATCATATATTTCAGTCTTTTAGAAGTAAGTACAGTGTGACACAGCAGTGTTATTAATATTATCATGTTTGTTATTAACTTCTTATAGCTGTGTACAAGTCTTCCAACAGACACAAAATAAGTTTGTCAGAAGGCAAGAGTTGTGTTGAATAGGAATGAACCTCAGTATTAAAAATTAAATTAAACATTTCAGAAATTGCCTGGAAGAAATTTGGAGTGGAAATGATGATTTGGAGATAGATTAGAAAATGATGGGCTGAGACTGTGAGAGAACCAAAAACTGAGCATTACTTGCTAGGAGGTCATTTTAACAGTATCGCATTAAGACTAAAATACCTACCCTAAATAGCTGGTACTATGAGACTGAACAACGGATATTAATGTGACAGCAGTAGGGGCATTGCTTTGAACAATTCGAGGGGCTTGTTCATTCATCCATTCATTTATTCCATAAAATACCATGGAATAAAAGATGCTAGGAAGAAACAGTAATTTGGAAAGACCATCTTGAGAGATCCTACATAAAATCAGACTCCTCATCTACAAGGTATACATTGAGATTGATGTCATTTGGTTCTTGCTCTCCAGACACCTCTGTGCTGACGTCTTTTCTCTTTTTTTTTTCTATATTATGACATCAAAGTGGATTTTCCAAGATACTAAGCTTCTCTATACCTGTGGAGGCTGATCTTCTCTTCTTAGAAAGGTGGCGGTTGTTCTGATCCAGCCAGTGTACCTGTTATAACAAGAAGTTGTTGCTAAATTCACTTTCCATGTTATTATTTCAGTGGTTCATTTGGAGGCCTCCTCTGGTACTGAGCATGGCCTGAACTTGGGAACTACTCATGTTCCAAATATAATGGTTTTCAAACTTCATCTTGACTGAACAATTCTTTGTTCAAAGAAGAACTTAGAAAGATGCTCAATAAACAAAGAAGAGGAACTGTTGTTGTTGATTTTGGGAGCCTTATCTGTGCACTGCTTACATTCACCTGCGGTCTCTGCTTATTCCACAGTAGCCACTGAGATAATTCCGTGGACCGTCTATGTGTCTGCCATATCCAATGTTAAAAACATTGCTTGGACAAAAATCTATTTCATTGTCTTTACCTCCATTTCTGAAGGTCTGTCATCATGTTACTTGAAAATGTTCTTTTCCCCACTCTAAAAGTAATCTTGGATTCTATTTCATAATCTAAAATAAGGATTGTGATATTGATCTGTGTCTGTAGGGCTGTATTATTAAGAAGTCTTTTGGTTGCAAGTGGCAGAAAACCCTACTCATTCTGAGCCAAAGGTGTTCTATTGGCTGATATTTTTGAGATGCATAAGGATAGGGCTGAGTTTACGCACAGCTGCCTTCCAGAAGACTGAGAAGATACAAGATTCCATGTCATTCTCTCTCTCTGTTTTCCTGTCATTCACCTTGTTTTACTGATACTGGCTTTGTTTATGTGTAAGCTTTCTTCCCGCGGTAGCCCTAAGTAGTCTTTAATCGGCTTTTCTTTTCTCCAGTAATTCTAACAGTTTCTGGAATTGTGATTCATTGTATCAGTTGTTTTTAATGAATAGATTTTTTTTTTGTTAGAGAAGTTTAGGTTTACAGATAAGTTGAACAGAAAATAGAGTTCTCATATACTATTTCTCCCTACATACAGTTTCTCCTATTAATATCTTGCATTAATGTGGTAAATTTATTACAGTTGAGGAGTTGGTATTGATATACTTTCATTTACTAAAGTCCGTAGTGTGTTTACATTAGGATTCACTCCTTCTGCTATACAGTTGTATGGGTTGTGACCAATGCACAATGTCACATATGTGCCATTACAGTATCACAAGGACTAGTTGTACTGCCCTAAAAGTTCCCTGTGATTCATTTATTTATCCTTCCCTCCCTCCTGCTGAACCTCTGGCAACCAGTGATGGCTTTGCTTCCTACAGAATGTTGTCTAGTTGCAATCATAGAATATTTAGTCTTTTCAGACTGGTTTATTTCACTTAGCAATATGTATCTAAGGTTCTTCCATATCTTTTTGTGACTTGATAGCCCATTTCTTTTTATTTTGGATTAGTATTCAATTGTATATACCAGTTTGTTTATCCATTCATCTACTGAAGAACTTCTTGAATGCTTCTAAGTTTTGGCACTTTTGAATAAAGTTACTATAAACATTTGTGTGCAGGTTCTGTGTAGACATGTTTTCATTTGGATAAATACCAGGGAGCATTATTGCTGGCATATTGATCATGTTGTAAGACTATGTTTAGCTTTGTGAGGAACTGCTAGGCTGTCTTCCCAAGTGGTCATACCTTTTTGAATTCTCAATGGCAATGAATGACAGTTCCAATTGATCCACATCCTGGTCAGTATTTGTTGTTCCATTGTTTGAGATTTTAGCCGTTCAAAAAAAATGTATAGTAGTATCTCATTTTTGTTTTAATTCTCAGTGCTGTAATGAGACTGAATCTATTTTAATTGGTCATTGCTGAACCAGTCTTTGCAATAAGAGGCATGTTGATTAGATAGGTTTATATCTCTATCACTCAAGCAAGGACCACAAGGGTTGATAGTGATTTTCAGTTACCAGTTTCACAATGAAGAGATGATTTGCAGTTATTTGAGAAAGAGAATTGGATGCCACACTAATAATCACTTCAGATAAAAACACACACACATATATGCACACATACACAAATCCCCTGACAAAAATATAATAGTTAGAGGAAGTGTTCATATTTAAATAATTGTCAGATGAAAAACACAAATTGGTCAATTTCAAAGGTCAGGAGGTGGTGTCCATGTGAAGTAAAGGTTGGGATAAGTGGCAATGGGAATATTGGACTCAATTTCTACAATTTAAAGAAAAAATAGAATAAAATGCATTTATTTTCAGTATTAATTTTTGGTTGTGCATATTGATTCATGAGTATGTATAACTCCTTTCTGTGTGAAACATATCACATAGTGGAAAAGAAATAAACAGCCCACTAGAGGTCTTTTATGATTTAAATTAAGCTATTATTCAATGTAATTACTAGTCTGGATGTTTTAAAGTTTCCCTAAATAAGAAGTATAGAGGTTGTTTACACAATGGTTCATTGCACAATTATGAATAATCAGCAATGACTGTGAGTTGAGGATCATAGTGCATGTTTTACTTGAGAACATATTTTTAGTCAATGAATACAGTGGCTATTAATTCAGCCATAGAGCTTTTTACATATGTTGATGCTCTGAAAATGACTTATCTCGGCCCAAATAACAGGTTTCCAGACCAAATCCAATTGATGAGTGGTGCCTAGGTGGCTCAGTCGGTTAAGTGTCCAACTCTTGATTTCGGCTCTGGTCCTGATCTCATGGTTGGCGAGTCCCCACCTTGTAGGACTAGACACTGACAGCCCGCGGAGCCTGCTTGGGATTCTTTCAGCTGTTTCTGTCCCTCCTCTGCTCGCGTGTGTGTGTGTGCTCTCTCTCTCTCTTTCAAGATAAATAAATAAACATTTAAAAAATGCAGTTGATGATATTGAATCATGCAGTAGAAAGGAGTGAGCATGGGTTAAATGTAGATGAATATTGGCACAAGTTAGTGATGGGACTTCAAGAGAATATAAGGAAGTTAGTGTAGAAATTTCATGGTTTTATAGTATTTGCACAATGATTGATTTAAGCTTGGGATTGATCATTAGCAAAAGTGTAACCCATATGGCAACTGACATTTACAAATGTACTTTTGTCTGTTAGTTGTATTCATTGGGGATAACAATTTAAAGATTCAATATTCTGTACTTTTTTTTTTTTATTTTTAAATTTTTTTTTTCAACGTTTTTTATTTTTATTTTTGGGACAGAGAGAGACAGAGCATGAACGGGGGAGGGGCAGAGAGAGAGGGAGACACAGAATCGGAAACAGGCTCCAGGCTCCGAGCCATCAGCCCAGAGCCTGACGCGGGGCTCGAACTCACGGACCGGACCGCGAGATCGTGACCTGGCTGAAGTCGGACGCTTAACCGACTGCGCCACCCAGGCGCCCCTATTCTGTACTTTTTTTAATGCAGTGTTCTGAAGACTTCATTCAGTAATAAATACATTGTTGGAAATCTTTGTAGTATCATGGAAGAATGGTGTTGGAAAAGAATTTAAGTCGATAGACTGCTTTTATTTCATCCAAAGACCTGTGTTTATTTCATCCAAAGTTCTGAGAACATCAGCCATTGATGTTTTCAGGGAATGCATTGGCAAAAAAAAAAAAAAAAAAAAAGAAAATAATATATTTACATGGGGGATGTAGATTTTTTATATTATCTGTGAAAAACTACATTCAACTGAAGTCAAATGGCCAAGAGATTATGTAATTTCCTAAAGAAATAAAAATCTTAATATATTTCTATGAATTTCATCAATTCCCATCTGTTTTTTTAATCTATTGAGATGATAAGATTTGGGAAAGAAGATAACTGATTTAGCTACCCATTCCACTAAAATCTGTCATAATTGCTATAGGCCTAATCAGCCCACCTTTGTATTTGAAAGGAAATAAGCTATCTTTGCCTCTATAACAGCAGGTAGAAGACAAAGGACCATATTTCCTGTCTATGAATTGGAGAACTTAATTCTGAATTAATTCATTTATTCAGGTGGTTTAAGATTAAATCTAACTGTAATTTAAGATAGCATTTAACTATCAGCTTCTAATAATGTAGGACTTTATCATAACATTTCATTTCACGACTGACATAATCATAAATATTACTGTTATCATTTTCATCATCATCAACATTTAGTTTCTATAGCATTTTGTAATTGTCAAGTGGCACACTGCCTAAAATAATCAAATCAAACATGGTGCCATATTTTGGTCACAATTATTTTTGGTTTTGAATTTACAGGAAGGGAGATTAAAAGAGAGTCTATCAAAAAGAATGGATTTAAAGATGAAGTCTATCAGATAGATATAAAACTAACAGCATAATTAATTTGGATCAGTACATTTTACTGCAGGTACAACACTGGATTGAGGGTAAGAAGGTATGGCTTGATTATTAAATGGTTTTCCAAAACACACTTACTCATTCCGAGCCTTAATTTCCTCAGCTGCAAAACTGGGAGAGGAGAGAACTTGGAATCAACATAGATACTTACCTTATGTAGCCACTGTCTTTCAAAATATATTGATGTTTCAGTGAAATGTCACTTCACTTCTTCCTGGCATCTTTACCACTGTTGCAATTTCTGAAAGAATTGCCATCTCTCTACCCAGCTCATTCTGCTCCACTCTGGGTTATGTAGCAAACTGGCTTTTGGTTCTCTGCTCAGGGTAAGATCAAACTTGCTTCTTGGTACTTTATTTTAGAAGATTTCTCCTGTGGCAAAAGACAAATATAAACAGACAAATCAGATAACATCTGAACATTTTTTAAATGCCTTTGATCTTGAATGTTTCTAGAAAAGAGTGCTCTTAAAACTTGCTGCTAGTATTTGCCCAAATTCATTTATTCAGTTTGGTCCAGAAAGAGGGAGGTAGTTATTTTAAGAGCAAATATAGGACTCAATATTTCATTTATTCAGAAGGGGGCACACTTGTGCTTTTAATAGCAGATGTATTTAGATTTGCTAGTATGTGAAATTTATACATAAACTTTTAGGAAATTATAGAACCATTCCTCATTATCAGGGTTTCTGCCAGATATATATATATGATATATATATATATATATATATATATATATATATATATATATATCATATATATATATATGGCATATATATATATATGGCATACCAATTTAATCCTTCTTAAATATGGAGAGTGACAGATTTCAACATGAAGATTTATTTTGGGGGATGTATTTTTTTTTAAGTCCAGAGTCCTATCAATTTGAAAACTTTATAATTTGGTCTGATAATTATTCATAGTTATTAGATTTACTGTTCATAAATACTTATATGACCATGGAAATAACATGCTTTTGACAACCTCTGATAAATTTTAATTTCGTTTCTGAATTTTGGAAAACATATAGCCTTAAAAATGTTTTCCACATTGGTCTTTATTAATAATGTACAATATTTTGTATGTGAAGATGACACAGGCCCACTTGGAAGAAGAAGACTTATGCAGTGAGGTATCTTTCTATAGTTGGGCTAAATTGTACTAAGTCATAATCATCTTTTTCAAGAATACAGGTTCTTGGTATGGTGTTTGTCTAAGATGAGTTCCCTCTGAAGTTTTTGAAAATCATGTCTAGCACCCAAAACTTTGACTTCATGATTGGTATGCTCTTCCCAGTTTAAGTATTTGGTCAAGAATGATGAAGCCCAGACAGTTTAAATCATACAAGAATATTTGTGCTACACACAGAGAATACAAGAAGATAGGATATAACAAAATTTTGCTTTGAGGTCTTGTTAAACATTATGTTGGTTGTGTCTTGATGACAGTATATATGACAAAGGGGAATGTATTTAATATATAAAGAGCTCTTACAAAGTATAAGGAATATTTAAAATTTAGTATAAAGATTAGCAAAAGTAAAAGATTATCATTAGACAGTTTACAGTAAGAAGGATGAATGGAAAATTGTTACATATTTAATGTCTATAGGAGAATAGACATTAGTCTAGATTACAATATACAAATTGTACAATACAGTGTGTTGTACAAATGTACAAATTGTACAATAGATACAATATACAAATTACAATATAGAGTATTGTATTATATTGTACAATATAAATTGTACAATACAATGTGTTGTACAAAATGTACAAATTGTACAATAGATACAATATACAAATTACAATATAGAGAATAGTCTATATTGTAATTTAAAAACTGCATGCTACACAGTAACATTGAGTTTTGGACCTGTGTGAATGTCTAAGATTAATATTAATAACTTATGTTGATTTACATGTTATTAAGAGGTATATGTATAAATGTCTATATACCTATACAGAAATACATATTATAAAGTAAAAATATATCTTTTGTGCATATAACAATCAAGACTTTTTAATTATTACATGTGACAAAAAAGAAAAAAGAGATAAGAATAAGATTGCATAACTTTTGGTTCCTAGCTGAGTACGAGCTCTACCTGTTATCTCTCCTTTTCAATTCCTAGGGCTGGTGTTTATTACCTCTCTCCTTCCTTCAACATTTTCTCAATCTTCTGCATTCATAAATATTTCTAAGAATGATAATGTTGTTGCAGATGTAAATTGGAACTGTCTTCCTAGATGATAATCAGGCAGTATGTATCACCAATTTGAATGAGTATAACCCTTGACTATCCATTCAATACCGCTCTTAATGGAAATAATTGAGCATTTTAAAGAGATAACTGTACACACATTTTTATTGCCATGGTGCTTAAAGTAGTGAGCAGTTGGCAACCACATAAGTGCCCATCAAAGTGAATGAGTTAAGTATGTTGTGATGAAATCCTTTCAGTGGTACTTTGTAAGTATTAATACCATGAAGAGGATCCACCTATATTAATTAAAAAGTATATATATATATATATATATATATATATATATATATATTAATATTTATTTTTGAGAGAGAGAGGGGGAGAGACAGGGAGAGAGAGAGACAGAATCTGAAACAGGCCTCAGTTTCTGAGCCATCAGCACAGAGCCCAATGCAGGGCTCAAACTCATGAACTGTGAGATCATGACCTGAGCTGAAGTCAGATGCTTAACTGACTGAGCCACCCAGATGCCACCATATATTTTGATAATTGAAAAGGCAGTTTAAAGCAGAGATTATAGAGTGATTCCAATTATATGAAGTACAAACATATAATTTTGTAGGTATTAAATAAATACATGAACTATATACTCCAAAATTTTTTTAATAATTATTCCCTTGACATGGTAGGATTACATATGTTCTTTATAATATGTTTTATAGTATCTGATATTTAAAATCATGTTCTTAAGTTATATTCAGAAAATCACAGAATTGTTGCTTAAAACACAAGTAGTCTTAAACTCAAATTACTTAAGGTTTCTTTGAATGAAAAACACACCGAAAAATTTAACTTTGTAGTGATAAGAGAGATGAAGAGAATAGCAGTCAGAGAGAAGAGGGGAAATGTAAGTACATAAGGATTGAAAGACCCAGTTTCTAAACCTTTCTCTTCTATCAGATGGTCTTCACTTTTCTCTAAACTCCTACAAAATGAGAAGGTTGATTGTATGATCTCTAGGTTCTCTTCCAAGTTTTAACTTCTGATGACTTCATGTACAGAAATTAGTTTAGTCCATGCAGATTCAACGTTTGTAATGAGGTCTTTTATCTGTAAGATAAGTAGTAAAGATCCTTTGGAGGTGAGCATTGGAATCTACCCTAGCCCTAAAATTTAAGATACGTCCCAATCTTTTAAGATCCCTTCTTAAATCATTTAGGTTTTATACATATTCTCTTTTCCTACATGAAGACATGGGGAACAGCCTCAGCTGAGGTTAAGAAGAATCAGGAAAGTATCCATAGGTGGCATGATAGAATCTTCTGAGATACTTTTTGAAGGAGTTAGTCCATTAACGTGAAATATTGGAAGTCTTATGGTACAAGCAAGGTGGCTAGTATGTGGTCTAGGTCAGCAACATTCTAGCTATTGGCCTCTTTTATCTTTTCCAACCAGGCTCTGTCGTCCTTAAGGGAATGACAGTGCCATATGCAAGATTGCATCTCTCACCATCATCTTCCTCCAGTATTAGCACACTGTGGGCAAAGTGTTTGTTCAAGGAATGCTTATTGAATGAACAAATAAGTGAAAGATTGAATGCTTAGGTTAATGAATGATTCATTGGACCGATGGTTGAATTCATAGATAGATGGATAAGAAGATACATTAAGTTGGTGTATAATAAACATATGTAATACTAGTCACAGCATTCACTGCTTGTATGCTGCAAATGAAATCACTCTCTGCTCCTGAACTTCAGCTTCTTCACATGTAATATGGAGAGCTAGGACTGCATAATTTCTAAGCTCTCTTTTAATTTTAAGATGGCAAGATTCTATAAATATATGAGTACCAGGCAGTTTTTCTGATATGTTTTCTTTTTTTTTTTTCATTCCCCCAAACCAGCTCATCATCCATTTCTGTTTTGTAAAGGGGGCCCGAATATTTCCCACTGCTGCCACCATCCTAGTCTGTACCACCACCATCGTTCACCTGAACTCTTGCAGTTCACCTAACTGGTTTCTCTGCGTTGTTACATTTGTTCTCACACAGTCTGTTCTTGACAACATAGCCCACAGGGTAGCATGTTTTAGAAAACATCTTGGATCATGTAATTCTCATGTTCAAAACCTTCCAAATTACTGACCATAGCAATTTTAACACTATTTAAATCTTACCCTGACTTGTATGATCTAGTTCCTGTTTAGTTACCTCTTCTCAGATCATTCTCCTCCATTGTTTAGCATAGATCTTTCTGGCAACTGGACCTAGCAAACTAACTCCCACCTTAGGGTTTTATAGTTGATTTTCACTCTGTCTCCAAGTCACCTTTCTTAGAACTGTGCATTCCTCGTACATTTAATCATTCAGAATAGAAAATAAATAGTACCTAAAAAAAACAAAAACAAAAACAAAAACAAAAACAAAAAAACTTTCCTTGATCATCCTAGTATTGTATCTCCAAGACACCATCCAGTAACACCCTTAAACTGTGTTATTACCTTCATGGTGCCATTTACCTCTCCTAATGACCTAATTTAGTATTTGGTTTCCTAGTGTGTGGTCTGTCTCCACTCTCACTCACATATAAGTTTGCTAAGCACAGGGAAATGTTCTGTTTATTCATTGCCCTGTTCTGACTGTGTAGAGAACATTGTTAAACATGTAGTAGGTGCTCAAGAAATATTTGTTGCATATTAACAGGTAATTTTCCCTCCAGACATAACCAGTCTTAATGTGAGTTTTTGACTGGTGCAGTGATTCATATTCACCTCCCTGTGGTATTTGTAGGATACCATTCTAAAATACTGCTGAGTGTGTTATCTCCTTCACAGGGAGAGAGGGTGTTATAAGAATTAAGTGAGATATTATAGATGAAAGTCTCTTTGTCAGAGAAAAAAAAGGAACATTGTTCTAATAGTATTTATTATCACTACCCTGATTTCACAGTTGAGGGACCTAAAGCTCTAATGGGTACATAACTGCCGAAGGTCACAGATAACGAGCTCATCTGTCTTTTGAAGAATACCACAGATGCACTTTTACATAGTTTGTGGGGGGGGGGGTTCTTTTTTCTTTTTTTTTTTCCTTTGACCTCAATATTCCTCATCAAAAGGTCACAAATATCACAAAGATGTTTCCTGAAAATTGGGAAGGGGAAAATAAAGCTACTCTGGAAGAGAAATGGCATATATATCAATAAAAACAGCCAAAGGGGATATAAGAATAAAAAAAAAAAAATCAGGGCAGAATTAGGCCTACTGGTCCAGATGATAAGAGAATAAACTACTTGTGATGTTTAATGTGAAGCCTTAGAAGAGTTAGTAGATTTGTGAACAAATGTCCCAAAATCTCAGTTCAGGGTATTATTTCCTAATTCAAGAAACTTTCCTACCTTGAGGGTAACAATTTTTACTCAGCTTTTGTGCAAAGAAACCACCTCTATTTCATATTTTCTTTTCCTCTTTCCTTAATAAAAGTGTTCAGTATTACTTGGTGGAATTCTGCCCTATTGTTTGATATCATGACACTTTCTTCCAGGCAATACAGTGTGTTAGAACCATTGGTGCTAACCAGAATAGTGTGTGATACCAGGGACTATGCTAGTATATTAAATTATATCTCATATTCTTTTATAATTCACAAACCAGCTATTTAAAAGAAATCACTTTCAGAGCTGTGGGATTTCATTTGTAGGATACTTAAGTCACATTTCAATGTGATACATGGTCATTAAAAACATGAATTATCTTATTTGTTTTTACATCACACAGCTAGTAAGTGAAGGAACTAGACTTCCAGACTTCATTATTTGAATTTTTAAATTCTTCAGTATTTGTAGGAAGGCAGAACTTAATTTTTCAGCTACCTCATCAATTTCCATCTTCAAATGGATATATACTGGTGTGTTCTGAAGTTGTGTAGCTTTGATGTGCAATCATGTGACAATGTAACAATACCCTGAATTGGATTTACTGCTGGTTATAATGTATCCCCACACTTCCATCAATTTCTGAGGAAGCTGACCAGAGCTGAACTTGCCACCAGATGGCCACTGAGGGAAAGACGAGGGGAACAGGCTCATAGGCTTCGAATATTTGATTTTATGCACACCCAGTCCAAGCTTCTAATTAAAGAATCGTGCTGTAGTTTCCTAAGAGAATTTGCTTTCTAGACTCTAAATACCAATCATTCAAAGGGATCTAGTTCCAGTTTAAAAGCCTACATGCAAAAATAAGTGAAGTACCTTGAAATTGCCAGTGAAGAGGTCAGCCTGAAATCTACAGAATGAAAAGCAGAAGCTTTCCAAGGAGGAAAATCTGTTTTCAAAAAAGAAAACAGATATTATAGATTCTTAAATGCCATTCATTCAGAGAAGGTGAACCAAGAGGTATAAAAGACCTTGAACAAAACTCCTTTTTTGTGTTGATTTAAATAAGAATTTCACTCAATCTGTGATACTATTAAATAGCCTAAAATTTATAGTGGTATTTCTTATGTCCACATATGTGAAGATGATTTTTTATATAATTAATCATGGGTCATACTGAGGTGGCTCTGAAATTGTGAACACTTTCTAATAGTTTCACCTGAACAATACACTCGTGTTTATTCATTCTTAAACATTCGGATATTGTATTAAAATAATAACCATATTATTACCCGAAATCTAAAATGTAATTGTTCAGGCTGGCTTTTAATTCCAATTGTATAGAAGCTACAAATATGAGAGTGTAACACTTTTTTTTTAGATTGTAGATTATTTTTTAAAAAGCTTATTCACCTGTTGAATAATTCAGTGTACATTTAAAGTTCTGCTCACTTGGTCCAGCCTCTGTTAAACCTGAAGTCTGCTGGAGGAAAAGCTACGTAACCTTCAAGTTTAAATGCAGTGTAACAAGTGCTATAATAGGGCCAGTGCAGCATATTATAATCACATTTTTCAGGATCCTCTTATTTGAACTTGGGTCAGAGAGAGTTTCCAGGGAAGGTGACACAGAAGGTGATACCTGATGTATTAGTTGGAGTCAGCCAAGTAAAGATATGGAAAAGAATGCTTTAGTCACACAGTGTGCATCATATGTGAAGGTATAAAGGCAAAAGAGGATTGATGTTCTCTGAAGAAGTAAGAGTTTAATGTGACTGGAAGTTAGAATTCTTGAACAGAAGAAATAGGGGTTGGGTATGATAAGTAAGACTATACTGCATCATGGAAGTCCATTTTTACCATATTTAGCCATTTGACCTTCCTTCAAAGAGCATTAGGGTTTTTGGTTTTTCAGTTTACTTATTTTGACAACGAGAGTGGAGAGCATGTGAGTGCTTGAGTAGTGGAGGGACACGGAGAGACAGGGAGAGAGCGAATCCTGAGCAAGCTGTGCACTGTCAGCACAGAGCCCAATGCAGGGCTTGAATTCCTGAACCTTGAGATCACAACCTAGCCGAAATGAAGAGTTGAACACTTAACTGACTGAGCCACACAGGCACCCTGAGCCACTGGGATTTTTAGTAAGATTTTCTTTTAAAAGCAGCAAACTGGCTCAGTTTGCATTTTAGACACATCTCAGTGCCCTAGATACTGAGGGTCTTATTTGGAGTAAGCTTTAGGGTTCCTGGCAAAAGCCCCTATTGCCCTCAACTAGAATACCACTAAGGAAGAATGCAGAGGAGTAGCTGGAATCATCTGAGTTTTAGAAGATTACATTGAGAGGGCTTTGGAATTGTTTGTAACTGGAGGAGGGTGAGGGTGAGGGTCAGGGAACCTAAATTAGATCTCTAGAACTTACAACAGTGGTGACTGCTTCCACTTCCAAAGATAGAAAACATAGGAGAAGCTTGCAAGTGAAGGTCATGAGATCATTTGTGGGCACAGGAAGGTTTATGTTTCTGTAGGACTCCAATCGAGATGACTAGCAGAAAGTTGGATCTATGGATCTTGAAGCTGAGGAATGAGATCTGAATTACAGATATAAATTTTGGAGTTTTCAGCAAGTAGATGTTAATTGAACATGTGGAAATAGATGATATTACTCAGGGAAGATATTTAAAAGAGTGATTCTCAAACGTTGGGTTCAGATAAATTACCCAGGAGACCTGGTAACATTCAGAGCACCAACTCCAGATCGTCTGATTGAGCACGTGTAAGATGTAGTTCAGAAATCTGTGTTTTTGACAAATAAGAGTCCCACCCCATTGTTTGGATGAGATGATCCTCTGACCCCACTCTGAAATAAAATCAGAAAGAGGGACTTCAATAAAAGCCTTAGTAGGATCAGCACATAAGAGCTGGGCATAGTAACTGGAACCCAGAAAGAAGACTGTGAAGAAGTAACCAGAGGCATTGAAGGAAAACCCAGGAGAATCAAATGACACGAATTCTATGGGAAGAGAGTGGGTACAAGAGAAGGAATGGCCAACAGGGTCAGAAGTGTTGAGAGATAAATAAAGATGAAGGCTGAAATACACCCACTAGATGTAACAAAAAGGAGGTCATAACGAAGTTGGCAAGAACGGCTCCAGTAGAATAATGTGGGCTGAAGCCAGATTTGCAGTGGGTTGAGGGTTGGATATGAGATGAAGATTCAGAGACATGAAGCAGAGACAAAATCTTTTAAAAGAAGCTATAGGCTTAGAAAAGGGAAGGAGGTTGATGCAGCAGAGCAGGGGGAGGAGGCCAAAATATTTTAGGAAGGAAACAACTTGAGTAAAAGTCATATCTCACACCTGACATGCTCTATTCCTAATTTTTTAGAATTTTTTAGAGTTTCATTGAAGTATAACTTGCATTTTATAAAATCCACAGAGTGAAAGTGTACATTTCATTGGCTTTTAATAAAATTACAAAGTTGTGTAACCATTTCCAAAATCCAGTAGTAACTGATTCCTTTGCCCCAAAGATATCCCTCTTGCCCACTTGCAGTTAATCCCCAGTCCCACGCCCAGTGCCAGGCAAACATGAATGCACCTCCCATCTGTATCAGTTTGCCTTTTCTAGACATTCTGTGTAAATTGTATAATATGTGGTCTTTTGTGTCTGGCTTCTTTGACTTAGTATGATGTTGATGAGGTTCACCCATGTTGTAGCATGCAATTAGTATTTCATTCCTTTTTATTGCTGAATTGTATTCCCTTTATGGATATACCACCTATTGTATATCCACTCATAAACTGATGGACATGTGGATTGTTTATACCATTTTGACGATCATTCGTGAATGGTGCTGCTACAAACATTCACACGCAAGTCTTTTTTTATAAACAGATGTTTTCATTTCTCTGGGCTACTTATAGAGGAGTGGGGCTCCTGGGTTGTACGTTAAGTTTATGTTGAACTTTCAAAAAACTGCCAAATACTTTCCTGAAGTGGCTGCGTCATTTTATATCCCCACATTCCCACCTCAGTCCTATGGAAGCTGATATTTTATTTACATTTGTAACTGTATTCATGTAGTTAGCCTGGAAGGAAAAAGAGCTGTGCTCCTTTCAAATAGTGGGTAGCAAAGGAAGTTGCTGCTTCATGTTTTGTGCATGACAGTGATGCTTAAAAACTATTAAAATGTGTCTATCAGTGGTGGTCTAGATTCCAAGCATCCAGTCTTAGAAATGGCTTTTTTCTACCCCTTCCATCACAGGCTCTATCACTCTACCCCTGTCCTTTCTTGCAAATACATGACAGTCAAAGGTGGTTTAACCACACCCAAACAAATTTAGGTGGTGTATTCTGGGGTCTAGTGGGGCAGACGGACGGAAGTTCCTACATCCTGCTTTGTACTTGAGATACCAATATCTGCTATCATAGCTTAAGCATCACCAGCAGGGGACTTTGGGAATGATAGTGAACTTCATTTAAGGTCAGTGTCCTCATCTTTACAATGAAGATTATAATAATACCTACTTGATAGAGACGTTGTGATGGTTAAATAAGATTGTATATGTGAAGCACCTAACAATTCAACCCACAGTTGGCATTCAAAAATTACAGCTGTTTGTATTTTATAATGATAAAAATGATCGAGAGTGTAGGCAAGTACTATAATGCAGTTATATTCGTGAAATTTATTTTATGTGGGTCTCATTTGCTCATCTCTTATGTTAATGTTCTCTGTCTCAAGTTGAAACCTTTTTAAGTTTAGAACTAGACTGTTTTTATTTGACATAGGTAAAAATCACAATAGTAACGACAGTAATGCCCTTCATGTTTTTAGAGTAATAGTATATCAGGACATTCACTAAAATCTTCCTTGTGTAAAATTTAGTGCTCAAACAGTTTTATGAGCTAGGCAAATATCCCAGATGATCTGTGTTGGAGAAAAGATTTTTCAGCTGTATCTTTCTCACCACGACTCCACATCTTGACTACTTGCTGTGCTGGCCCTGCCAGTGGGAATGACCATATCAGTTACAGCTGGTTAATACTGACAAGTACAGACTAGAAAAGCTTGTGAGTTGTAGCTCAGGCTCATCTCTTGCATGTTTGTTATTCTGACAAAGAGGCAAGACCAGGAAGCACCTATATCTGATGATTACAATCAGCTGTTTGGCATTTCAAGCTACCTCCATTCTCCTTTCCACCCCACTTCAACACGTATCCACTTTGTTTTCCACTTTAATAGATGAATTTTGCTCTGAAACAGCCAAAGTTAACTTTTGACGTTTTGTCCACATAGATTGGACACATGGGCTTTCTCTTTTTATCTCTTAAAAATGCTGCAGACTCTGTTTGTTTAGGATTTATTTTCTGATAGGAGTTTTTAAGTTGCTCATTTTATAGGGGTGTTTTATAACATTAAAGAGAAAGCTCTCCCTTAAGCAGAGAGCGTGCCTCTCGTACAGTAATCAGGTGTTGGGAGAGAAGACCCACCACAGTGTTCGCACAGTTCTTGGGTGGAAAACAAGGAAGCATCTTCTTTGTCAGACGTGATGGACACTATCAAGGTTCACATGTCACATGCCTCGGGAGGCATGGCTTCTCTTCAGTATTCATTTATTTTGTGAGAGAAATGTATAACTTAAAGTCACAAGCCATCATGTAAACACATATGCTAGGCAACAAAATAGATGTCATTGATGCAGACGGTGTCATGAATTGTTATTTTCAATGTGGTTTCACATTTGGAAAATATTTCTACTATTTCTTTCAGTGTGATCAATTTTAATGGCTTCTATTCCATCTAATTTTTAAGCTGTAAATATATTCTAATATTTGAAAAGAAAATCAAAGTGACCCTTAATACTGGCTGCTAAAACTAATTTGGTATGCCAGCAAAATTAGTCTTTAGTTTATATGTATCTAAATGCTGGTAGGTCCATAAATACACCCATAATTTAGCCTAGAATTCTTCAGTTAATAGTAACCAATGTGAGAATAAATTTGTTTCTCTCATATGATTTTTTTAAAGTTTATTTATTTATTTTGAGGTGAGGGGAGAGCATGAGGGAGGGAAGGGACAGAGAGAGAGGGAGAGAGAGAATCCCAAGCTGGCTCCTTGCTGTCAGGGCAATGGGGCTGGCTCCATCTCATGAACCGTGATATCATGACCTGAGCCGAAATCAAGAGTCTGGGGCACCTGGGTGGCTCACTCAGTTAAGCATCCAACTCTTGGTTTCAGTTCAATTCATTATCTCATGGTTTATGGGTTTGAGCCCTGCATCAAAGCCTGCTTGAGATTCTCTGTCTCCCTCTCTCTCTGCCCCTCCCCTGCTCAAGCTCTCTCTCTTTCTCTCTCAAAATAAATAAACATTAAAAAAAAAAAAAAAGAGTTGGACACTTAACCCACTGAGCCACCCAGGTGCCCCAGCTCTCATATGATTTTTTGAAAACATGGGAACACAAATTTAAATATCTGGAGATTCCATAAAAAAATTTTCATTTGGACTTCTTTGATAAAGATTTTGGGATGTCTGGGTGGCTCAGTCAATTGGGCGTCTGACTTCGGCTCAGGTCACGATCTCACAGTTTGTGGGTTTGAGCCCCATGTCAGGCTCTGTGCAGGCTCTGGAACCGACTTCGGATTCTCTGTCTCCCTCTTTCTTTGCCCCTCCTCCTCTCGTGCTCTGTCCCTCTCTCTCGCTCAAAAAAAATGAATAAGTATTTAAAAAAATAGATTTTAAAATCCTTTCTTAGACCCGAGTAAGACTATGGCCAGGTAATACACTCTCCTCTTTGTCCAAGTGCCCTTGCACAGTTTTGCTTTTGGTTAATATCAGTCATATTTAATCTACTAAAATATTTTAATCCATTTTACCATTTAGAAAATTGAACCTATATTTAAAGGGCCCCCTTTTGTGGAATGCAATTCAAGCCGAAGCTATAATTAATTTAAAGGTAATTTGGGGACTAATTTAAGTGTGTAGATGGTATGGCAAAGATTTATTTAATTTCCTGTGCTGATATAGAAATGATACCTAACAAATATTAAACACCATGTCACTTGTGGGGTGCGTGGATGGCTCATCTGGTTAAGCATTGGACTCTTGATGTTGGCTCAGGTCATGATCCCACAGTTCGTGGGTTCCAGCCCTGAGTTGGGCTCTACACGGAAGGCTCCAGTCAGCTTGGGATTGTCTCTTTCCCTCTCGCTGCCTCTCCCCCACTCTCTCTGGCACTTGCTTGCTCTCTTAAACTTAAAAAAAATCTTTAAAATAAACAAATACTTTGTCAGTTGCTATGGTTTACATATATTATCTCATTTAATTCTGACAAGTAGCTCTAAACTAGATGCTAAACTCTATTATTACTTTAACAACAACCTGAAACTTAGGGAATGATGCATGTTGCCCAAGGTCACAAAGCTTGCAAGGAATTGAGCTGAGAGAACCTTTTCTCCAAAACCATTGTTCTTAATCATTCACTCTCTACTTTGTCTTACTGTGACTTTTATATTCTATTTTTAAAGGTATATTTCCATTGTTAAATATTTTAAATATAGATGCTTAAAAACATATGATTATATAAATATGTATATTTATATAAATAAATATTTTCCTCATACTAAATAAAGTACTGCAGATACTCTGCTCCCTGTGTCCCTTTGTAGGTCACAGAGGATTCTCTCTTTAGGAATCACCCATCAAAGGGGTCAGGGTTGTGTAGCATTCTCCCTCAGTATTTTCCTTTTTTCCACTATTGTGAATGAATTATGTATACACCCTGAAGTAATTAGCAAAGACGCTGTTGTTCAGCTGAATTTTAAACTAATTAATCTGACCTAATTCCTGTCAAAAATAATTAGGATAAAATATGTCCTCCCTAAGCAACTCTTTCAAGCTAAGATGCTAAAGCACAGTATCTCCTGTGTATTCACTCTGCTAAAATCGAGAGAGCTGTTTATTAATGGTTTTAGAGGAAATGCTAAAATGCTGCTCATGATATGCCACCTGAGCATCACCTCCTCAGTTTCTCTAAGTAAAAACAAGAAGCTGAACTAATAACAGGGAGTGTGACATGTGCCTTGTCAGTGACCCCTTAATGTATTGTGGTTGACGATTAAAACTTAAAATCTAGTTCCTCCTTTTCCAAAAGGCTTTTGGATGAACACGTGTGTTCCATTTCTCTGCACATTCAGTTTTCCTAATATGAAAGCTATTCAGCTGTCTTCTAACTCTCCCATTCCTTACCTGTCATTTTTATTTTTTATTTGTAACA
This sequence comes from Neofelis nebulosa, assembly GCF_028018385.1. Classification (NCBI taxonomy): domain Eukaryota; kingdom Metazoa; phylum Chordata; class Mammalia; order Carnivora; family Felidae; genus Neofelis; species Neofelis nebulosa. The sequence continues at coordinate 121,294,718 of NC_080785.1, read as the reverse complement.
TCCTTAGTGAGCTCATGAAATGGAGAAGTGTTTCATGTAGTAGGCAAGCCCTCAGCTGTATGTAGGAAGATAATTTAGGAAAAGTAAATAAAGTTTTACTGAGAGATGCAGTTTGTCAACAGTTTGAGATGGTCTCTGGTTGCAATGACTGCAGGTTTGAATGTGATGATGGTGTTTGCTCTCAGTGGTTGCCTTAAGCCTAGACCATTGTCCTGTCATCCTCTGTCATCTAAGAACTTGAAGAAGTTCTTAGAAGTGAGCATTAGAGAGCACGTATATTGCAAAGCAGTTCAGAGTTAATAATTTCCTTATTAAACCTATGAACCCTTCATGTTTTGTAGTTTTCCCTCCCCAGCCCCCTTCCAAGTTAGTTTCTAGGCAACCAGTATGCACTGAATTACATTCAGCTCTTTATTTCAAGGCTGCAGTTCAGGATTTTGCTGCATGTTTGTTGGTCATTTATGGAGACTGCAGCCTAAAATTCATTAATTCTGTTTAATCTTCAGTACTTCAGTGATTTGGTTCTAAACCACATTACCTGTACCTGTTTCTCATGTTTAAATCACCCCAGTGCTGTGATGCTCTTTTATATGCTGGTTATGCCAGAGGCTCTGCAAGCTCTAATTTGGAATCACAGAAGCAGAATTTCCACAATTTCCAGTTCTTGGTGATCATTCAGCCTTTTGGGGTAGCCTATTAGGAAATTTGAATTTTCAGTCTCCTTTCTTGAAAGGCCTACATGTCTATAGCTGACTTTTAATAACAGAGAACATACAGTTTAGGAATAGTCTGAAAATGTACTAAGCATTTATAAAAGGATATTGTTTGCTTTAACAAATTAAGATTTAGATGTGGAACAGAGGTTCTTGGAAATATTCCTTTGTTGGTGTGAATCAAGGAATCAAGGTTCTACTTCCAAATTTCACCCATTACTGTGTAAGAATGAAGATTAATCTCTCAGCAGAACTGTTCCTTGTTTTGAATGTTGAATGTTTTGCAATGTTCTCTCAAAAACTCCAAGCAGGGCTTCTTTGTGTTATGTTATATATGTGTGCACATACATCTACATCCTCACAATTGAGCAAAAACATAAATGTTCAATCTCTGATTTCTTAAAACACAAAGTAATCATCTGCATGGATCACATTAAAGGATGGCTTGGAGAAGAGGAAACTCAAATACTTCAAACCCTGATGCACTTCTTTTCCCTTTACCTGCTTGTAGTCTAGCTTGTGAAATATAAGGCTGGATGAAAAAATGAATCGGAGAGTCTTATAGCAGGCTTAGCCAGCTGTCCACCTCAAGTTCATGATGGCCAAACCTTCCAGAGTATCTTTTCACCAAGACAGAACTCTTCAGACAAGGTGTGCATTGCCCAGCTCCCTTCGCATCTATGAGATGCCATGTTACTGGGTTTTCCTCAAAAAATGTAGGCAGAAGTGATGTATGCCATTCCCAGGCTTGCCCCACAAAAATCCTTCTGCACGATCTCCCATGTGTCTCTCTTTTTCCCCTCAACCTGAGGTACAATTAAATATCTTGGCAGAACTTCTATCAGCCACCAGTGACCACATGTAAACACCACCTCTTCAGACCTTGCCAGTAAAACAGTTATTAATTATTGAGAATCTGGGTGTATCTGTTCCAACAGCTAATATTACTTTAACTTATAAAAGTAGGGGAACCTGGGTGGCTCAGTCAGTTAAGCATCTGACTCTTGATTTCAGCTCAGGTCATGATCTCATGGTTCCTGAGATCAAGCCTCACATCTGTCTCTGCGCTGACATCACAGAGCCTGCTTGGGATTCTCTCTCTCTGTCTCTCTCTCTCTCTGCCCCTTCCCTGCTCATGTATGCTATCTCTCTCTCAAAATAAACAAATATTTAAAGAAATAAAATAAAAATACGGGGCGCCTGGGTGGCGCAGTCGGTTAAGCGTCCGACTTCAGCCAGGTCACGATCTCGCGGTCCGTGAGTTCGAGCCCCGCGTCGGGCTCTGGGCTGATGGCTCGGAGCCTGGAGCCTGTTTCCGATTCTGTGTCTCCCTCTCTCTCTGCCCCTCCCCCGTTCATGCTCTGTCTCTCTGTCCCAAAAATAAATAAATAAAAAAAAGTTGAAAAAAAAATTTAAAAAAAAAAAAAAAAAAAAAAAAAAAAAAAAGAAATAAAATAAAAATAAATAAAAGTAACATGATCCCTGAGATAGTATGGTTCCACTCAGTAGAACCACAAACACTCAGAAAACATTTCACTTACTGCTTCCTTTCACAAATGAGGAGAAATGTATTTTCCAAGTAAACAATGCCATCTACTTTAATAAGTGAAATATTTAGTATGTACAGGAACTATGTTATTCTCTATTTTTAACAAATTTTTTTTTATTGTGAAACTTAGCATCCATAGAGATGAGTCTGCCAGAAAAGATATATAGGTCAGTAATTTACCATGAAATTAACACCCCTGGAATGCCACTCAGGCTGTATATTTGTAACTTCCTGCTCCCCAGAATTGGTAAATAGCCCACCCCAATTCCAACCCATTTCCTTCTCACCTCCTTACTACACTTCCTCGTAGGGTCATGATTATTACTTTTCTTTTCTTTATAGTTTTAGTTTATTCACATGCATTCAAAATGATGTTTTTTTAGTCTATTTTAAGTTCAAGTAACCTGAATCATAATGGTATGCATGCTTTTATGTCTGGGTTTTTTCATGGAACTCTACATTTGTGATATTCATTCACGTTCTTGTTTGTAGCACTACTTGGGTCATTTTCATTCTATTGTATAAATATGTCACAATTTATTCTACTGTATAAATATCCTAAAATGTGTCTATTTTAGAAAGAATAACATTTGGTTGTTTGTTATGAATAGCACAGTAGTCTTGTACCTGTTTTTTGGCACACATGTGCATATATTTCCATCTCCTAGTTCTCAAACTTTCTTTGGTGTTATATCAGGCAAGCATTCTTCTGTAGAATTCCAAGATATTTTATTATTAAAAAAAGGTGCAAAAGGAAGAGCTGAGGTAACATAATAGAACCAGATATACTGAGTTAGTTACCTGTTGGCAGTTTCACAGATTTTTAGTTCAATCTTTAGTGGATTAAGCTGAGTTCTGTTGTGCATCATTGAACAAATGAATAGGGAAAATAGATGATCATTGTCCCCTTTAGAGTGTCATTATTCATTCTCTGGTAACAAGGTAGGATGCAGTGCCTTCTTCCTGCTCTCAGGTTTGGATTTTACCATCTGTGTTGTATTACTTCTGTCCTTTTGTCAAGCCATGTTTTCTCCCTCACATCAGGGAATATGCTGTTCCATTGGCCTGGAATGTTTTTATTGTAAAACCTTGCATGGCTAACTTTTTCTCTTATTGTGGTAATTTCAGCTGAACTCAGAAATCTCCAATAGTCTTCCCTGCCCCTTGTCACCCTCAATTACCTTACCTTTTGTAATCGCTGTTAGAGAATTCATCACTGTTTTTTATCCTGTTCATGTTTTTTTTTCTCTTTTCCTTTTTCCCTTTCATTCCTTCCTTCCTTCCCTCCTTCCTTCCTTCCTTCTTTCCTTCATTTTTCCCCCTTTCTCCTTCCCCTCCCTCCTTCCTTACTTTCCCCCTTCCTTCCCTCCCTCCCTCCTTTCTTTCTCTCTCTTACTTTTCTTTTCTTCCCTTTTCTTTCTTTTCTTCTTTTTTTCTCTTTCCTTCCTTCATTCCTCCCTTCCCTCCTTCCTCCCTTCCTTCCTTATTCCTTTCCCTGCCTTCCTGAAATATAAGTACTAGGAATCTCATCTCTTTTGCTGAGCAAGCTAGTCCAAGCATCTGGAACAATACCTTGTATATACCTATTACGTTCAATAAATGTCTAATAAATAAATGGAAGGATGGAAGGAAGGAAGGAAAGGGAAGATGGAAAGCCAAGCAGTAAAAAGGCCGTCCACATTTATAAAAAATCTGTAATTCTGCATGACAAGTATAAATGAGAGGAGATTTGTGGGTTCAGATCTTATTAGGAGACTACACACAATCCAAAATATACCAAATAATTAAAGGTTAGGAAGAAACAGAGAGCCCAATGTTTCCTCACAGTGAGGCAGACAAAAAGTAACAAGGGAAACCAAAGACACAGAACAGTGTGTGACCATCATTCCAATTTTCTGTACATCTCTGTGCCAAGCAGTATATACACGAATTCCTAATGGTCTGACTGTTTATCTCAAAGAAAGAATCTGAGTCAAAAGCGACCTCAGGGTTACTAGTCATGGAAACAGAGGAGAGAGAGTGTGTCATTAGATGCTGTTGTCAAAGAAGGGACAAAAAAAAAAAAAAGAAAGAAAAGAAAGAAAGAAAGGAAAGGAAAGGAAAGAAACCCAGTAAGCAAGAGTTTGATAGTCTGTTGCATTTATTTGGAGCAAATTGGCTGATATCCAAAGTTTAATGTGAGTGAGGCAATTGGGTAACCCTGGGAGAAAAAGTCTTTGAAGGCTTCACAAAATCGCTTGTCTATAGCTATTATGGTAACAGACACAAAGGGTCAATATTTACAAGGATCCATAGGAGTATAAGTCTAAGAATGGCCTCTAGGAAATCACAGAACAGTAAGGCTCATAACAGAGGTATAAATTCTAGGAATTTACTAAAGCATTAGCAATAAAATAAATGTATATTTGACACCATAAAGAAAGGAGAGGCACACACAATGGTAGTTAGATTCAAGAATGTAATATAATTCTTGTTCTTATGAACAGGGAAAAATGTTTAAATATCTATAGGGTCAAAATAACATATATTAACCCTTTAATAAAAAAAATGCTTTCTACTCATTTGGGCTGTTTTCTTTCACCCAAAGGTAGTAACTTTAATTTTATCATGTTTGTGAGCATAAGAAATGACTCATTTTACAGATAACTTGACAAGAATATGAAGTAAGAAAAGGAGGGCATGAACTGTGTCCTAAAGATAACAAATTCCTTTTCTAAAGTCATTGCTGAGAAAATAGTGGAATGGAACAATCCAGGAAGCCCAGGGAAATTACATGGGAGAGTAGTCAATAGATTGCAGAGTAGAAAAAATGTGAGCATTTCTCAGAAAAAAAAATGACTTTGATGTGAGGACTATGACACCTAAATGGAGCAGAGAATCTGGGACATACATCCACATGTCTCATTTGTACGAGCTCAACAGGAAAGATTTATGCTGAGTAATTTTGCTTGGTAATGAACTTAACACAGCCCTCCTCTTCACTCAATTAAAAAAAAAATGCAAAATGAGACTAAGTAGCAGAGCAAGATCATCTCCCTTTTAAAGCTGACTCAGCATTCCATAATATTTATATATTGAATTCCAAGAACTATAATATAAAAATGGAGTTCATTTTGCTACCTTGTAAAAGGAGCTTTCATTTCCCATTTCTCCTACTTGTGGTTCACGTGGTGAGGACGTACGGGATGGGTTGTTCCTGAGGACCAAAGAGACCCAAAAAAGTTACATCGGCATCTCAACTCTGACTTCTGTCTGCCCTGACTCAAAACTGCCAAGCCCTGTGTGCACTGAGGATTTTTCTATTTCTCCACCAATCTCTAAGAACAAAGGTATGACTCTTTTACCTGGGTGTCTCTCAAGAATCCAAAATGTATGATCTGTTTCACTAAAGTAGTACAAGATATCCCCAATGCTGAGAAAAGAAGTCAGTCTAAGTACAACCCTGTGAAATTTTATTATTTTCTAGTCTGGGGATAGGCAAAAGTGAATGAAAACTCTCAGTTTCAGCTTTACTTAGAGGTAGTTCAGGTCAGAGAATCGTAACAGTTTCCACGCTGAAAAAGATATTCCTGACCATCTATAAATTGCTCATTTTCCCAATGAGGATATTATAGACTAGGGAGGAGAAGTAACCTATATAATTCATTCTTTCATACATTTAGATAACAGTTATGTACTGGGCACCAACCACACATATGCCAGGCCCTTCATTAGTGCTTATATAGATATAATGGTCACTAAGACTTGATTTTTGTCCCCAGGAACTTGCAATAAATTGGGCAGCTAAGATGAGTAAACTGTGAATGTTGGCCATCACTATAGCACAAAAGAGGACAGGGTATGCAGTCATTAAAAGCATATACTGTTTACTGAGGCTATCTGAGTTCACATTTAACACCACTGTTCACATGTTGTATGGCTTTGGGCAATTGAATTTACTTAATTATAATTCAGTTTCCTTTTCCATGAAATGTCGATGTATTTATAGAATTACTTGAAGATTAAATGATAATAATGCTTAGTAAAATATTTAATAATTAGTCACTGATCAATAAGCGTATTTTTAGTAGTTGTTATAGTAAAATAGTAGTATCATTATTACTATTAGAATTCAGACCTGGGGGATGCCTGGGTGGCTTAGTCAGTTGAGTGTCTGACTTTGGCTTAGGTCATGATCTCACGGTTTGTGAGTTTGAGCCCTACATTGGGCTCGCTGCTGTCAGTGCATAGTCTGCTTTAGATTCTATGCCCCCCTCTATCTCTGCCCTTCCCCTGCGCTCTCTCTCTCTCTCTCTCAGAAAAAAAGAAAAAGAATCTAGACTTGGAAGTTAAAAAGAAAGCTTCCTGGTAGTGTAATTTGTAGGTCATAACTATATTAAGGCTTAGGAAGAGTATTCTGTTAAAAGGCATTAAATAGGGTTCTGCTTTTGGTTTCCTAAACTTAATTTCTGACTTTGGGGGGCTTTTTGAATGCCATATTTTGTCCTGGGCTGTAAGTACACTACACACATAACTTGAGGGATGTCTCTCATGCTTATGATGATCCTAGACTCGTATCTCATGTATGTCAGTAAATAACAGTGAAGTTCATGAGGAAGTTCATGAGGGAGGAAGCTGTTCACACAAAGCTGTTGTTTCAGTTGGACATGTGGCTTTCTGGGGTGAAAGTTCTTACCCACTAACCCAAACATGATGAACTATATGAAACCATTGTATACACCATACTATGTAACTTAAATTTAAGGTGGTAATATTTTCTGTCTTCCACTATAGGCTGTAAGCACTCTGAAGTATGGGATGTATCTGTTACCTATCACTGAGTAACAAAGTGCCCCAGAGCTCAGTAACTGCAACAACAGTAATTATTGAATCGACAGTTGGTCTGGGCTCAGCAAGGATGACTTGCTCTGCCCTGTGCAGCGTCAGCTGGGGTGGTTTCACTTGAGGCTGGGGATTACTTTTTTTTTTTTTTTTTAACTCTGCTTTGGGAGAAAAGAAACATTTAAAAAAAAAACTTGTTTTTAATGTTTATTTCTGAGAGAGAGAGAGAGAGAGAGAGAGAGAGAGCAAGCATGAGCAGGAGAGGGGAAGAATCCAAAACAGGCTCCAGGCTCCGAGCTGTCAGCACAGAGCCTGAAGTGGGGCTCCAACCCACAAACCCTGAGATCATGACCCGACCTAATGCCCGACCAACTGACCCATCCAGGCACCCCTGGGGGTCCACTTTAAAATGGCTCACTCACAGGACTAGCCAATTAGTGACAGCTGTTGTAGGGAACTCAACCAAAACTGGGGGTCTCCTTTCCTGCTGGTTGCTTGTTTAGGCTTCCTCACAGCGTGGCTGCCTCAGGATAGTCAGACCGCTTACCTGGCAGCTTAAGGCTTCTAAGTGAATGTCATACAGAAACTGTGTGGCTTTTTTGCTCTAGCTTCAGGAGTCAAATAACATCAGTTCTGGCATAGTTTGAAGCCCATGCAGATTCATGGGGAAAGAATATAGACCCTTCTTTCTCTACAGGAGAAGTATCAAAATTACATAATGAGAAGAGCATATGATTGGGACCACACTGAAAAACATAGTCTGCCAAAAAATACTATTTCTCCTTTGCCTGCCTGACTGCCCAGTATAGTGTCTGACACAGTATTGGTACTCAATACATATTTGCGTTTTGAATTAATAAATTCAGTGCATGAAAATAACATGGTAAATCCTTATTATTATCCTAATTCCTGCTTTTTTTTCCTCACTGACACAGATTCTTGGTATTAGACTCGGCTCCTGGATTGAAATTTACTCTTTAATCTGGGCATTTACTTTTGTATGTCTTTGGTTGATATTGGAGCCTTAAATTCCTTTGGAGAATAAGGAAATGATCACAAAGAAAGATTGGTAGTGCCTTTGAAGAATAGTAATTTGAATAAATGAGGTGGAATTTGTAAAGATTTATCAAGTCATCAAAGAATATTAGAGGAACATAATTTTGAAGGGGGGAAATAACTGATGATGAACCAATGTGGTTGCAGTGAAGGACACAATTTGATGACAAGCAATTGGGCAGCTTCTGGGAGAACAGCAGCCAAAAGAAGTATCAGTAGAACGATGTTTAATTAATGAACAGCAGCAAAAGAGGGTGCTCTAAAAAAGATTAGAGATAGCAATTGAGGCTGTGCCTCCTGGGAAATATTGGATGACTGAAGTACTTCTGTGTGTGATGTGATTAAAATAATCAACGAGAATGTTGAACATCAATTCATGAATTTAAAAGATTCAGTGTCCCTGTCTAAAGCTGTAGAAAACATCAAACAGTAATTTCTGATTAATCTGAGAGTATGGGGAAGACCACCAATATAGTGGCTGTTTTCAGAAGTTATAATGGAAATGTCTTCTCCTTTGTTGTCCATCAAGATTGAATTCTGTGCCCTTATTATGAAACATATTCAGAACTGAAATTTGCAACTTGAACTGCATTACTTAGGGCAAGTTACAGATCATAGATTTCTCCTCTGTATTGTCTATAATTATTTCTATTTTTTTTTTTTAATTTTTTTTTCAACGTTTTTTATTTATTTTTTTGGGACAGAGAGAGACAGAGCATGAACGGGGGAGGGGCAGAGAGAGAGGGAGACACAGAATCGGAAACAGGCTCCAGGCTCCGAGCCATCGGCCCAGAGCCTGACGCGGGGCTCGAACTCACGGACCGCGAGATCGTGACCTGGCTGAAGTCGGACGCTTAACCGACTGCGCCACCCAGGCGCCCCTTAATTATTTCTATTTTTAGTGAAAACAAAGAAAATAGTTTGTGCAATCTTGTTAGTAAATGGAAACCCCTCAAATTTCAGAATAGAAAAAAAAAAGTACGCTGCTGACTATGTCACTCTTGTTTTGCCAACATCAAGTGTTTCTTGAATTCTTCTGGAAGTGTTGACTTTTTCCCAATTTTGACTGAAGTTAAGGGAAAAGGAATTGCTTCTTTTATTCTCACTTTGTCATTCTTTTCTAAGTTTTTGTTATAGGAAAATAACACACACACAAGGATTTAACCATCAGGTTTCCGAGTGTCATAAATTAATAAGAGAGTGGTATCAATTCCCATATCTTTTGACTGAACCAATCTGCCTGCTTTCATGGTGGGAATGACAGATAATTATATTGTTATTTTTTTAACCATTATTTCACTTCAATAAATACCTGTGTAGCTGAATGTGTTAGACGTAAAACATACTTTCAGTATGTGATGAAATTTATATTTATTTACATATTAATGGATAGGATTTGGACACCCTAATGTTATCACTGGCTTTAAAAAATACTTAGAATATTCTTGATTTAGCGTCAGATTTGCTATGAGAGATTTAAAATATAGTATGTTCTAAATTCAAGGGCTGAATACTCAAAGACATTGTACTTTAAATCATGCTTTAATTGACATTGCTTGCTATGTGGAAAATTAATTTATGTTTTATTTTATATAAATAAATTGGAATTAAAAGATAAATATATAGATTTTCTTTGGCATAATTCATATTCTCAAATTAAGGTATCCCAAGAAGGCTGGTCATGAGCCCAGTGATGGAGATTCTAGAAATGTTAAACCTTTATGACAGATCAAAACATTGCATACAAATACATCAGCTATGTCTTCAAAATGACACCAAATGTCACCACGTGGTTTGTGAAGGTGATCATACAGGAGGGAGAAAAATATTCAGATGGGACTGTGGCTACACAGTGAGACCATGACCCACCCACCAACCTAAAGTAGTTTATCTTTGTTATTCTCACTAGCTCCTCATTTACCATAGTCCCAATCATCACCTACAATTAGATTTCTATTTGTGCATTAATATGCTTTAATATCTGTCTCCCTCATTAGTCTGGGAACTTCTTATGGAAGACGATGGATAAGTTGTGGTTCCCTCTGAATCTCTGGTGCTTAGTATAGGATAGATATTGCATATAGTGGGCACTTCTATTTGGTTTTATTTACACATTAAAGCTACCATTTTAGAAAAGGCTTTTCTCATTTAACCTTAAAGAGAAGCATCAGAATCAGTCCTGAGCATAGATTTCAAGGCCTCAACTTGTTACGCTCAAATATATGTGAAGTCACCAACATTGCCTTCTCTCTGGCAAGAGTCATAGGAATTTAATTCAGGATCTATTTTCATCTTTACATTTTCTCTTTACATGTCCCTTAGAGATATTACTCCTTTAGATAGCCTCAATATTTCAAGGTGACTTACATGCTATAAAGTCTTTGATAGGGTCTTGAGGCATCTGGTAGAAAGCTATGACTAAAATCTAACAAAAAAATAATAAAATCTATCAAACCATTTCATCTTTCTTTTATTGACATGCCCCTCTAGGGTAAAGAGTAAACTAAACATTTGGCTGGACCAGGCTGTCAGTCAAAAAGAAGGAAAATGGCTTTCTCTGTTCACTTTATTTTTCTCTCATTAGACACTTCTGACTAATATAAGACTAGCTCCATCATTAATTGACCATGCATTTCTTTTTTATCCCCTGTTCATGTCTTTACAGCATCTGCTGTGGACTTTGTCCAATGAAGATTTTCAACAATCTCTATTGACTTGAATTCACTCACTGCTTAGTCATATGGTGGCAGGAGATGACAAAGGTAGACTTTTTTTAAAAAAAAAATGTAAGGTGGAATCACAGTTCTCTGTTGTTGAACCTTGAGGATTTAGTGCTGACAGTAGTACTTTTGAGCTGTGTAATCTTGGTTGAGTTCCTTGAACTCCCAAAATCTTAGTTTCTTCATTTATGAAATAGAATATTGTTGTATTTGACATAATGATGCAATTTTTGTAAAACTCTTGGAACAGTACCAGCATAGTGTGTGAACATCCCTTCTCACAAAAAAAAAAAAAAAAAGAAATGAATATTTATTAGCAAGTAAATAAGAAAATTTAAACCTGCAATATAATCCCCTAAACCTTTACAAACTGCCAAAACCAATTTAGTCATAGTACATTAAACTGCTCCATAACTTTAGCTTAAAAAAACGGAAGATCAGAAGATCAGATCTAGTTTGGACTAAATCACGGGGGTTTTGCCAATGACATAAAGAGAAGGATCCAGATCAGAGCCCTTTGTTTCCTATAATATAGTCTTACTTATCCTGAGCTGCATTATGGAAAGATGCTGGTGTATTTGTATCTCTCAAAACTTATTTAAAGGTGCTTTAAAAATGTCGGGTTTTTTTGTTTTTTGGTTTTTTTTTTTTTTTTTGCAATAACTATAACACAGGAGAAGGTGAGACTCTCACAAGCTTAACAAGGGAAATAGATCAGAAACTTTTTTTCTCTAAATAAAGATCTTATTTTCATGGTGTCTGGTCTCTCTGACCTAAATTGCAGTAATTCAGTATGTGTGAAATTACCTTTTCTAGGACGGGAAGATCGTAGCAAAAAAAAAAAAAAAAAAAAAAAAAAGGAAAACGATGGGAGAAAGAAAAGAATATACAATATAGGCAAGAGTTCAGGCTGTGTGACAAAGAGCCTGAGACTAATAAGAAACTAAATAGTTTTAACAAAGAGGACTCAGAAAAGGTAACTACTAATAAGAAGGACTAGCAATTATCTCCATTCTTCAGCCATGTTTAGGAGTGTGAGGACGTTTTTTAAGAACTAAAATAAAATGATGCTCAGGCCAAAGAATGGCATCTAATTGAGTTCTCTATTTCTGGGGTTTATTTTATTAAACTTTTTTATCACATTCAAGTTTGTGGAATGGCATTGCAGATTTATTTCTGTAATTAAATGGATTGTTATTTACCAGCAGAAATAAAGCTGGCATAAAAAGACACACTATCAGTAACATAGTTCAGACTTTATGAATTATTACTTAGGGGTGATGAATGGGATCATTATTTCTTTCCAAATAGGTTAGCATTTTGTGTCTCAGGTCTGAACACTGGAAGCATATCAGAAAAGGCCAGTAACCAGCCAACTCGTGACCATACATGTTTCTTTTTTTCACCTCCTCCTTTGCTTTAGAATAAGTCATAAAAATAACACTTTTTTCATAATGCTGTGGTCAGCACTTGAATGATGTGAGTTACAGTCATAATATTATTGCTGGCAGGTGTTATTGTGGGTTGGATTTTGTAAACCAGGATTTGATGTGTGGGAGCCTCCAGCTTGGTGTTGGAGTCCCACATGTTAGAGGTGGGTGGTGTATGAATAGACAGGTTCTCAGTGAATCAGCCTGATATAGGCTGGACATTTTTACATGCTTGAGGAAACTTCTAGACTTGATAAATTGATAATGACTTGATAACTCTAACACTCAAAGACTTGGGGTTATTACATCTAGAAGGATCTCTAATTGGGCTGAAAAATATTATAAAGGGGCAATGCAGTCTTCATGGCAATAAGAGGGGGATCAAAACAGGGGTTCTGGGTCCAGCATCTAACATAAGTTTCTGCTGAGTTTTTACAATGTGTGCTGGACCTTTGTGGAGTACATCTTTAAATACTACTCATGAAATGTGCCCCAGTAGACCAGATTCAGTTTAAGAATGAAGGATAAAACAACATTCAATTTTCAGTTTGAAAAGTTTTCTAAGTCTCTAGCAAGTTGTATATATAGTAAGATCAAATAACCCTCTCTCTCTTTTTTTGTAATAGCCATAAACTAGTAGGAGTCAACCTTTTGAACTTTACATACAAAGGAGAGAGAAGACAAGGGATCTATTGGTAATTCATTTTGCTAACATAGTCCCCAGATCATTCAACGTGGGTATGTTTATGCTGTGCTAACAAACGCCCCAAATCTCACTGACCCAAAACAACAGAATCTTTCTCAGGCCCTATGTCCATTTCAGGTCAGCTGGAGTCTCTGCTTCTCATTGTCTTTACTTAGGTCCCCTGCAGGCCCAACTTCAAGTGCAATCTGACCATACTTCCAGAATGAAAAACACCAGAAATACTTGGTAAATAGCCATAGTGACTACCTCAGCGCCCATCTTTACTTTTTTATTTATTTATTTATTTATTTTTATTTATTTATTTTGGGGACAGAGAGAGACAGAGCATGAACGGGGGAGGGGCAGAGAGAGAGGGAGACACAGAATCGGAAACAGGCTCCAGGCTCCGAGCCATCAGCCCAGAGCCTGACGCGGGGCTCGAACTCACGGACCGCGAGATCGTGACCTGGCTGAAGTCGGACGCTTAACCGACTGCGCCACCCAGGCGCCCCACGCCCATCTTTACTTGATTAACATTGTTCCTCAGGAAATATGTCTTTTACTATTACCCATTGCCCCCCCTTTCCTCCCTTACTGTTTGAAGTAGTCCCAACAAACATCCCTGAGTTTTGGTGTTAGAAAGATCTTAAATAATATATAATCAATACTCTCACTTTACAGAGAAAATTGATGATTAAAATCTGACCAGATATGTTAAATTACCTACCTAAATGCACAAACTAAGTTAATGTCAAAGGTGAGTTCTGATTCCCCAGTGGCATCTCTTCTGTTCCATTGAACAATATCTTTTGGAATACTATAGCAATAACTGAAGTTGTTGAAGACTTTCATTTAGGATATCAATAATACTCTACACAGAAAGCAGAACATTTTCATTTTCTTAATAATGTATTGCATATGTCTATATTCTAGTACTTGCAAGCCTTCTTTGATATAAGTAGATGACAGTGGAACATTTGTACTTTATGAACTGTTAGATTACCAGTACCTATAAGGGTGTCAGGCACGTAGAAGCTATTGAATTAATATTTGCCATTTTTAAAATCATCTGTTCAGTGTTTGCATATCCACCTACCCGGCTCTCTAGTGAATTGAGGAGGAAAGCTTTCAGTTTCAGTGGTTTGTGTAGCATCAATGCTTAGCCAAAATACATAGTTCTATGAACAATAACAGTAGTTAAATTTTGTGATGAATGCATAGGTAAAAGAAATGGCAATGCCATTAATTGAGCTAATTATGAAGACTGCAGGGCAAATCTGAATTAGTGGGAGATCTGAACTGCAATATATTTTTCAAAAAAAATCTGATTTTATTTAAGTTCACATAAATGATGACAAAGCTAACAATATCACTCAAAGAATTCTTTCTTGAAAGTTATAGCTTATATGCAGAAATTTACCTGCCCATTTGTGAATTAGAGTGAAGATCTCATAGATTATCCAGTAAATCTGCTCTTTAAAAGTCATTATCCTTAGCTCTGTTCTGAAATAACTGCCATGCATCCCATTTTAACTGTTTAAAAATTTGGAATGTTGAACCAAATTGACCGTTGTCTAGCAAATATGGCAAGTGGACTTGATTTGAATTTATTATATTGTCCTATTAACATGTCTTTAAACTGCTGATTTACACATACTTAAATGTAGTATTCTTAATAATTTACTAAAATTCTCTTTTCACTACAGATTTTATTTTCCAAGTGTGTGAATTGCTTATCTCTTCAGCAAAACATTATTTGACTTAAATCAAATAGCTCAAGTTTTGACACATATACAAAAAATTAAAATATAAGTGCAAACCTCAAAACCAACACTCCCTTTGGATGAGTTTCTCCCACATCACCTCATTTTATTTGAAGCTTCTTGGACATCCAGCACATTTTATATGAAAACTAATTGTGTTCTCTGACTAGCCTGTTGTGTCTAGTAATATGGTGGTTTAGTATTATGGTGCACTGAGATGTGTGTGTGTGTGTGTGTGTGTGTGTGTGTGGTAGGGTGGAGAGAGCCTGGGGAGCAGGCTGATTTTATTTCTCAGTTGAAGAATGTTAAAAATAAAAAAAAAAGCTGATATAAAAGGCACATGAGCTTGGCATCCATGGGATTGCCTGGAGCAAATAGCACTGTTAGCATCTTTAAGCAGGATGTGACAAGTTCCTTGCTCACCACCTTTGGAGAAGCAAAGCTCAGCATTTTGACATATCCTAGGAACAACCAACTCTACATTATATTAAAGAAAAATTGATATTTTTACTATTTCATGAAGACCCATGAAAAACAGTCTATATCAGATACCACGTGGCCAAATTTTATAAATGCATCCAAATTTCCTTCCAATTTCCTCTCTATTTTATCTCCCATCACTGCAAACAGTCCTTTTTTTCCCTTTCTCTGCAGCCTTTTCAGTCAGTCAACCTGTTTTCCACTTTCATTACCCTCTCATCTCTCTATACACACACACACACACACACACACACACACACGCACTCCTGTTCTTATCTCAAACAAATAATCTCTCTTGGCTTCATCAGTAAGGATTCTGGTTCTCCTTTTATTCAGAAATATAAAAGGTATGTCCTTTTAGGAAGCAGCAGAGACTATCTGTGGTAAAGAATTTTTTCCCTGTCACTCATATAGGAATTGGTCCTCTGTTCTGTGTTCAATTTTGTCCCACGGTTGAATCAACATAGTCATTAATTTAGTCAACAAATACTTATTGAGTGACTGACTACAAGTTCCAGACATTTTCCAAAAGATGAGCTCAATATTTAATAATGACTCTCACATCCATGTTTTGTTTGACTAAAAACCTTCCTGTCATTTTCAGTAAATATTTACTATATAGTAATGGTCAGAGACCATTACTGTAGGTGGTATTGGAAAGAGGAGGAAATGTTTCTGATGCTGAAAAATGGCAGCCAGCTTTCTTGGACATGTGAAATTGTTAGGAGGAACTTTAGCATAATGAAAACAAAGGCTTGGAAATGCACATCAAAACCACAGTGAGGTATCAGTCACTTCACACCTCTCAGAATTAGAATGGCTCTCTTCAAAAAGACAAGAAATAACAAATGTTGGTGAAGATGTAGAGAAAAGGGAGCCCTCTTACACTGTTAGTGGGGTGCAGCCACTGTGGAAAAAGTATGGAGGTTCCTCAAAAAATTAAACTAGAAATATCGTATGATTCACTAATTCCATTACTGAGTATTTACCCAAAGAAAACAAAAACGCTGGTCCAGAAAGATGTATGCATTTGTTTGTTTACTGCAGCATTACTTAAATTAGCCAAGAAATAGAAGCAAACTCAGTGTCCACTGATAGATGAATGGGTAATGAAGATGTGGTATGTATGTATGTGTATCTATATATCTATATCTGTATCTATATCTATATCATCTGCAATTGAATATTACTCAGCCATAGAAAAGAATGAGATCTTGCCATTTGTGATAACATGGGTGGACCTACAGGGTATTATGCTAAGAGAAATAAGTCAGAGAAGGACAGATACTATATGATTTCACTTATGTATGGAATCTAAAAAACAAAGCAAATGAACAAACAAAGCAGGAACAGACCCATAAATACAGAGAACAAACTGATGGTTATCAGAGGGAAGGAGATGGGGGGTGGACAAAATGGGTGAAGGGGACTGGGAGGTATGGGCTTCCAGTCATTTAATGAATAAGCCACAGAGATAAAAGGCATTGCATAGGGAATATAGTCAATGGTATTATAACAGGGTTGTATGGTGACAGATGGTAGCTACACATGTGGTGAGCACAGCATAACATATGGAGATGTTGAATCACTATGTTATACTCCTGAGACTAATGTAACATTGTGTGTCAGCTATATTTCAATTAAAAAAAAAGGCCTAAAAGGTCACTTTCACCACTGGATACTAATTTCTTGCTGGAGAGTAAAGTTTTATAGATCCAAGTGTGAGTATCAAAGAGTAAGTAAACTAAGCCTCAGGCTAAATAGGAATAACAGGTGGTCATCTAACCACCCTGAACATGCCCGATCTTATCTGATCTCAGAAGCTAAGCAGGGTCGGGCCTGATTAGTACTTGGATGGGAGGAATAACAGGAGGTCAGAGTTGGAATGGACCTAGGAGTACATACTCTTCAGTTTTAAACAGGAAATATGGGAGTCTTAACCTTTTTGGACAGCCAGCATCTCACCTTCCTTCTTAGACTTAGCACTAGGAAGGACTTTTTTTTTTTTTTTCCAAGCTCACAGAGACCATTTATCGTAGACCTGCTGCTGACCAAGGAGCAAGGGGAGGACTGGGTGTGCACGCTAATAAATAGAGGAGGGGAGGCTTCGCTGGTGCTGTAGCCATTCAGTCCTCATTCTTCTCAGGCATGAAGGCATCTTTATTCTGGGCGAAGGTTTCAGCCACAAGTAGGGAGAAGACCAGGGAGTCATGGGCATAGACTTTGACAGGCTGTGTGTCCACCCAGATCTTGCCCCAGGAAACCGCTTCGTCTGGCCTGGCACCAGAATCGGAGCCATCAAATTCCTGGGCCGAGTTAATGTAGACATCATAGTCGGCCCATTCCACATGAGGTTGGCGTTGGTGATGTGGTGCTTGACCACACTCACGCCCAGGATGATCATGATGGTGCGCTTGGCAAAGATGGCCTGTGTGTTGATGAGCCTCGGGTCCTCAATGATGTCCAGAACCAGGCCTGGCTTCTTGTAGGAATGGAAGTAGATCATGTCACCCAGAGAGCCATCTGTAAGCACTGGGCTCAACACGGGGATGTGGTTCTTCTGGGCCCATACACGGATTCTGGGTTGTTGATCTCCTTGCCCAGCTGGGCAATCATCTTGGAAGGTGTCCACTTCACACCCTCTGTGTTCTGCTCCAGCACCATCTGACCCAGAATGGGCATCAACCAGTCCTCAAACTAGACTTCCACAGACTAGGCTGCAAAGCAGAGTCTCCCCTCTACTACTGCAGTGAAAATGTCCAAACACAAGCTTTCCTGGCTTACTTTTACGCAGGGGGTGGCAGACCGATTTTTAGGTGTCATTTATAGTGTTACAGTCACTGTCCTAGATTGCCAACATTCTAGAAGTCCTGGAAGACTCCTAAAATTTTCCTAATAAATCATGTTTCATCTAAATTAACCAGAAAGGTTTCTGTGGTATGGCCTTCAGAATTCCACGTATAGTGAAAGAAGATAGAATTTGATGTGCAAAAGTGATTTTTCTTTCTGAATCTCAGCTTTTTAAACTATGGAAGTTGGGATAATAATAATGAGCTCACAAGTTAATAGTGAGAATTAAGTAGTGTGATAATTGTCAAGTTTGAAGTGCTATTATCTCGTAACCAAAATAGGGTTGTATAGTTGTATGATCTGGTAACAAATAGATTTCCATACAGTTCCTACAACCTAAGGAATTCTTTAAAAAATTAAAAATAGGAGACTTCACAAATTTTCAGAGAAAATAAAAATTAAACACTGACTTTATCTTGTGAGCAATGGGTTACAAATCTCTTTCTTTCTGACAAATTCTGCTTTTGGGAAATGATCTTCCTTGGAAGATTATCTCTCACCCTTGAGGTAATTTTCTCTACTCCTAAACAGTCCTTTCTTAGTGAATAGAATCCTATGGTAGAAATCAGCATTAAGGAGCATTTATTGAACATAAGCTCTGTTACCAGAAGTTTTACATGTTATTTCAATCAGTCCCTAAATCTGGCATAAACTTGCTGAAAATGCCCACTTCTGAGACCCGAAGAGTAAAAATGTACTTTATTTTATTTTATTATTATTTTTTTTGTACTGGCTGAAGTTTTAAAATCAGGCACACAAGGCTATTGGAAGCCATATGTTTTAATTTCAAGCCCAGGACACTTTCTACTTTTGCTTGCAATAAGAAAATACTCATTTTCCCGCCACCTCTTTCCCTGTGTGAGAGGTGAAGATATCAAGCCTATCAAATTCTTGAGAAATTCCTGGAAAAAAAAAAAAAGAAGTAGGTATTATTTCACTGATCTTTGAAATGTATTGTACACATTTATCAGTTTGTTGTTGTTCCTATTTAGTAGTGCAGTAAACTCAGCAGAAGCCAAAGGGGAAAGGAGAAATTCATTTCAATTTTGGGTGATGCTTAAGTAGAAATGTCTTTGATACATGGAGTTTTCCTCTTTTACTATAACTTTTTTGCATTTTATTGACATTTTATTAGGCCCATATAAACACCATTTTATTCCTAACCAGCTAAGCAGATTAGCTTAAATTTCAACTCATCCAATATCTAGTTGTGTAGGCCTAGGAAAATCATTTAAACTTTCTGTACATTGGTGTCCTCATCTGTAAAATGAGGATAATGTCTGCACAGACTTCATAGAGCTGTTGTAAGAATTAAATACTAGAAACATTTCTGTGTAGTGCAAAATGTCCATCAAGCATGTAGTGCCCAGATTATATTCATTTATATTTCTAAAAATAATATATTAACTGCTTTCAACAGTTATTTTCAACAGAATGTAGTATTAAATATAATAAATATATTAAATATGTAATTTATATATATGTTCAATATATTTACATATTTGGTCAAATTAATGTTTCCTTTATAATTATATTCATAATTACTGACTGCAGAATAGTAAAACTAAATGGTGGTGGGGTCTTTTTTTGTTTTTGTTTTTGTTTTTTGGTATAATTGCCTGTTAATGACACTGCAGTTTTTATGCAATGAAATAAAGAACAATCTATACGTTATTATAATTAATAATAGCTTGTGCCGATTGAATGATCAATCCCATTTGCACATTATTCTACCCCCATTACTGCCTAAGCTTGGCACAGGACTGGAGGATTATGGGTTCATTTATCAGAATGAGATCCAACCTAGCAACTAATTCCAATGATCTCTTGAACTAAAAAGGATTTTCCCTTCTATTTTTCTGGTGATTAAACCAGATTAGGTAAATATTCCTCTAAATCTATTGTTTAGGAACTGGACTCTTGATTCACAAAAATGCACTGGGAAGCAGAGAAAATAGGAGTTGGTTTCCTTGCTACCTGAATATCATCAACTGTGCCTCTAATTCCATACCTTTTTTCTCATTAATTTTATATGAATATATACTAAAATGATATTTTAGTTATATTGAGTTATGAAAATTCATTTTATCTGTTTTTATTTTTTTTATTTTTTATGGAAGCCTAGTTAACGATGTTTCAGGTGTACACCATCAAGATTTGACAATTCTATACATAGTGAAATGCTTGCCACATTAAGTGTAGTCAAGTCTGTCATCATACAATGTTATTATAATAATTTTGACTATATACCTTGTACTGTACTTTTCATCTCCGTGATTTTTCATTTTACAACTGGAAGTTTGTACCTCTTAATCCTCTCCAACTACTTAACCCATTTCCCACTGCCCCCCTCTGGCAACCACCAGTTTGTCTCTTTATTTATGGATCTATTTCCAGGTTTTATTTGTTTTTTAGATTCCGTGTATAAGTGGCATAATATAGTATTTGTCTTTTTCTGAATGACTCATTTCACTTAGCATAATACCTTTTGCTGATGGTGAGGGGTCCCATGGCTACAAGGAAATTCAGGGTATTTGTATACCTCATATAGTATTTGTCTTTTTCTGACTGACTCATTTCACTTAGCATAATACCTTTTGATGGTGAGGGGTCCCATGGCTACAAGGAAATTCAGGGTAAGGATATCTCTTATCATGTCTCAGAATGCATCTGAGATGCTAACTGTGGTTGCGAAGCTAAATGGCATTAGGATATGAAAGTTAATAGCATCACACTCATTGCTTACTTTATGCTTAAATTTTTTTTTTGTTTTTATTTCTCTGAATTCTCTTTCTCCTCCCCTCCCACCCTATTCTTTTTTTCTTTTCATTTCCTTTTTATATTCCATTTTCTCGTTTCCATTCTCTGTGGTTTCTTTCAGTAAGAATTGGGAAACAAATTCTTAAATGCATTTTCAATACAAGCATGTGTTCCCTTGGCTGAAAAGATACAATGACTTTATTTTACTGTAAGGTATAAATGACTACCAGCAAATCCTTTTCAGAAAGAATAATTTTTAGGGTATTTAGCTGGTAAAGGGGCACTACAACCCGCTTAGAACTAAGACAACTTCAGAAGAAACACAAACATATGCTTCTAGGCACCTTTCTTGCCAGAAGAGAAACTTTTTGAAGTTTATCACTAAGTAACTGAGGTCTCTGTCTCAAATACACTCGTATTTATATTCTTTGACCCAAATTGTCATTTTCTTTTGATCACCCCGGGCAGAAGTTCAATGATATTGTCTATGTTACTTCATCTTATAAAATAATTAGAATGGTTGTGCATTTCTGGTGAATAGTGAGTTTTCCAGTTTCTGATTGAGAACCACCCACAGAGACTTGGCTACTCCTTTTAACAAATGAAAGGGAATTTCTTAAACTTTTAGCTCAACCCCTGGTACATGGCAGAATGAAGAATCAAAGATCAGAGTTTTGCTTGGTTCAACCACCAACTGTCACTCTATTCTCAGTGTCATGTAGCCATGATACCTGGATCTCTGCCCATCCTGATTCTAGCCAAGAAGATAATTGCTTATACTCAAGCCTAGCACGCAGTACGCATTGACTTCCTGTTGGGACCCATACTCAAAGAGAGTGTTGCCAGTTTCAACCTTTGGATCTAATGTTGTCAGTTTTATTTTATTTTGTTTTGTTATACATCTTGACACAAATAATTCCTCCTTACAGTTTTTGGAATAACAAGAATCCATGACATAATTTATTTGGAACCTTCCTTAGACATACCTGTAGACTGTGGGACAAAAAAAAAAAATGTATGCAAAGGATAGTCATGCTTGCTGGGGATCAGCATGCTATTTGCTCTGTTTTTATTTAATTTATTACTAATTGTAATTTCAAGAATATTTTTTTCACTGTATATCTGAAATAAAATCAGCTTGGCTGAAGTCACTCTATCGAAGAGTTTGAAAAAGTTTATAGTATGTTGCAGAATAAATTAAGCAATTTACTTGAAGGAGAGAATGTCTCCAAAAACTAAATGTCTCCATTATTAGAAATTTGAGTTACCTCACTCACCCTTTTACTATGCTGTAATCTGACCTAACAACAACAACAAAAAGTTAGTGAAATATTATTAACTGTAAATATAATTAATGAATACAAAGGTCTTTCAAAGCACATTATATTTTATAATTATTTATAGTGGTAATAGAATAAAAATAATAAAAACCTTGGATGGTTGAACTTTTATTAACTGCAAGATTTTATAGTCCTTGAAGTTATTGGGTGTTGTTTTATTTTTCTCAGAAACAGCTTGAAACTTCTCATTTATTTTATAAAATGCCAAATTTTGCAGAAGTCTATGAAATTGTCATGATTTGCCCCACACCAGAATTAAATGTATTTCTCAGAAATGAATTCCACTTAAAACTTTCTGATTAACACAATTACTTCTGAGTGTTCTTAGAAATAATTTAATTTAATAATTCCTGCTTCAGAAAAGTGAGATGTGGAAACATTTAAAAAGTAAAAATCATTAATAAAGTGTAAAATAGATTTGATAGTTTACCCTAAATGGTGTGGGAGATTGGGCCATGGACTCAGAGTTTGTAACAGAGGAGGAGAAGAATTATGGAAACAGTCATTCTAACTACAGGGGTATAACAGTTGTTAAAACCCATGGCCTGTGGCTATTATGGACCACACTTAGGAGAATGGTAAGTAGATCTTGGAGGTAGACCGTGTGTGTGTGTGTCCCAAAGTAAATCTGTTGAATGGTATGTGCCCAAACTCTTGCACCTCAGAACATCCTTATTCCTATTTGGATAAAACTATCATTGACTGGAAAAAATACTCTACAGTGCTTGTACTATTAGCATCTTTGCATTACTAGAAGATGATGGTAAGGATGGCACCAAAGCCAGACAGTGTTTTATGATGGTAAGGAGTCTTTTTTTTGTGTTTGTTTGTTTTATTTTATTTTATTTTTTTTTATTGTTGAAACAATGTTTTATTTATTTATTTATTTATTTATTTATTTATTTATTTATTTTTTCAATATATGCAATTTATTGTCAAATTGGTTTCCATACAACACCCAGTGCTCATCCCAAAAGGTGCCCTCCTCAATACCCATCACCTACCCTCCTCTCCCTCCCACCCCCCATCAACCCTCAGTTTGTTCTCTTGTAGCAACGTGGATGGAACTGGAGAGTGTGATGCTAAGTGAAATAAGCCATACAGAGAAAGACAGATACCATATGTTTTCACTCTTATGATGGTAAGGATTCTAATAGTTTAGAATACTATCATAGAAATTTGTAAATCATCACCAAGAACTCATTACTTTTTGCCCTCTTAGACATTTGATATTTTGAAAACGAACCACACTTACACTTTTGCAGTGACAGCAAGCCCTTCTCATGACTATCATGTCTTGGCTACTGACCAACATTCCAACTTCTCTGGTGTCACTTTCTACCTTGCTTACTGCATTGCAGATACATTGTTTTCTCACATTTTCCTTCCTTCCTTCCTTCCTTCCTTCCTTCCTTCCTTCCTTCCTTCCTTCTTTTATTTTTTTTCCTCTCTCTCTTCCTGTTTTGGAATTAATCTCTTTTCACATTCAGGCCCTGCCTGACATGTCACTTATTTAGAGATGCCTTCTCTGCCCACCTCATCTAAATTAGGTTTCCCCATCGCACCTTCAGGTATATCTGCCTCAGTACCTCATTTTCATCAAAGATATATTAAAATGAGAAACTATATTTATTTATTGTATACTTCTTTTTGTTCCTCTCCTCTATTTGAATGTAAGTTACATGAGAACCAGAATGGTTTCTATTTTATTCAAGGATGAATTACCAGTACATGGTAGAAAGTGAATGCGTAACTTCTGGGGGGAAAAATAAAATTATGATTGGATTTAACAGCTTTAATGAGAAGCAAGTCAATACAACCTGCTACACTTTTGTGCTATTCTAGTGACCTCGTGGGAAACCATGACTACCTGAGACATGTGGTATTAGTGAAAAAGTAAACCTTTATTTCTCTTTAGATCAGGGAATAAAATGTATTTGGGAAGAAACTCAAACTTCATCTAAAGAATATTGTGTCTACTGTTGTCTAGAAAGATTGATGAGAATGTTAAAGAGTGAAAGAACAATGTCTTCTAGCAAAATTAACTTTGTTAGAAGAACTTTACTCCCTTTGGATTTTTCTGGAATTAATATGGAATTCTCACTTATGGCTGATAGAGTAGAACTGACTCAAGGTTCCCTGTCTTCTAGAAAATAGCCAAGCACTATTAAAGACTATGAAGAGAAAGTGATCATAAATAAAATATTCTTTTTAAAAAAAGAGCATATCTTGGGATGCCTGCGTGGTTCAGTTGGTTGAGCATCTGACTCTTGATTTGACCTCAGGTCATCATCTGACAGTTCGTGAGTTTGAGCCTCACATCGGGCTCTGCAATGACAGGGCTGAGCCTGTTTTAGATTCTCTCTCTCTCCCCCTCTCTTTCTGTTTCTCCCTTTCTTGTGCTCTCTCTCTGTCAAAATGAATACACTTAAAAAAATAACATAAGAGCATATCTGTAGTTTCTGAATTGGTTTCAAATTCACTGCAGCATTTCTCTGACAGTATTGTATGAGAGATTCTTTTTGGGAAACAATGGGAAATTTTAGGGAAAAAAGAAAGCAATGTTGAGAACTTCAGCATTGAAGTTCTATGACACTAGAATAAAATTTGCCATTATTGCTTTCAGATAATCAAGAAAAAATAATATTTGGGAAGAAAAAAGTCAAATTGGTTGTTTTGTGCAATGATGACAGAGCTATTGTCTTGCTAAACATTTGGTTCTTTAAAATGTATTTTAGTGTTCTTGTGAAGACAGACTGATTCATTAACAACATGTTATACATTTCATCAAAAACATAACTTTTCAATAAAATGCCTCCCTGTGATATGGTGTTATTCTTATTAAATCCATTGGTCTGATTCATCAGCCATGAGTTTTAAAAAATGAGAAAACAAGACCACAATTAATCTCATACATAAAATAATTCTCCACAGCTCTAGGGCTGCCATATGTTTTTAGGCTACTGATATTTACATATATCAGAATAATTAACTCTGGTACATGAATTCTTATGACTGTCTAAAAACATTTTGAGGGTATACACTAAAGAGTTTCTTTTTTCCAAAACTTCCCATGAATCATTTTAATAAGTATAACAAAGATGAAAACTATACACTTTCATTCATGTCACTTTTCATTAGAATCAATGAAATAAATATTGCTTTCTCGAAGAGCGATCAACATGGTTTCTTCTGAGATACTTTCATTTTCTGTTCTTAGGTTTATGTGTATATATGTTTGTATGTATATGTGTTTATGTTAAAAAATGTGTACGTTCCCACTTAAATGTGGAAACAATAAACCATATGGTTTCCTTCTCTATAAGTGAACTTCAGAAAAACTTTTAAAGTTCCTAAGGGATGATCATTCTTTATGAGATGAATATTCACTCAAGCCATAGTTCACACTTACTATCAAGGTTGTTGATCCCATTTCAAAGGATGTTCCATGATTCCTCTTCCTGGTATAAGTCTACTGTAGGCACAGAGAGATACCTGTCTGTGCCCACGGATTTGGAGAAGAGGCCTCTGTTTTTCATGCTCTTCTCTTTCTGGGTTCACATAAATTCTAGATGATTCATAACTCATCTTAACTACACTCTGAGCCATGGATTCACATCTTTCTCTACCTACTGCTTAAGTACCTTGATGAGGGTATATAACTTATGGTCATTCAGAACACCGTGGTTCCCTTTCCTCAGTAACTTGGCTCTATTTTGGTTCTCACAGTTTCTTCACGTCCTCTGGATCTCAGAAATGCTTGTCATCCAGGCCTTGGCTTAAATTTTTCATGTCAAGACAACCATCCCAAGCCTACCTGTTCCCTCATCAAGGTGGTCCTAGCTTCATGGAAAGCTTGGCTCCCAGTTCTGAGCTCTTCCACAGAGGAATACCAGATCCCTCTCCCATTGCCTGCAGACCCTACACTATCATGTTTATGCTCTTCTTAGACATCACAAGCCATTCTGTCTCCTCAGCTACAGCTAACCCCTAGCAATTCCTTTTTCACAGGGAAAACTTTCAGGGTGTTTACCAAGAGGCATTGCTACATGATTTAAAAAGCAGGCATCCAGAGTGGAAAGAATTTTCTAGGTACTTCTCTTGCGAATAATAATTTTGAAAAGATTATCTATAAGTGACAGTGAGGCTGCTAAGTAAAAGACACTATATATATAAATACATCTTCAGTCCTGGCTTCTATCTTGTTAGGTACAAGATCCATAGGAATTTTGAGATTCTGTTGTTGTTGACATAATCAAAGTATGAAGATAAGTTTCCTCCATGGGGAAAAAAAAGACAAATGAACATTGAGGACTTGAAAATACACAGTGAATGTGTTATTCTGAGCTGAACATGCCCTGTTTTTACCTGAGGTAAAAGCTTCATGGCCAAGCCTTCATAATAGAGTGGATACAAAGAAAGAAATTGACTTAACCAGTAAGGAGAGGTACTGGGGAACTGTTTTAAAAATAGACGTCATGTATCATACATTGTGCTTTGTTTGGATAGAAGCCTTCTACTTAACATAGAGGCACTATTTAACAATCATTAATTTTCCAATATTTTAAACTAGGGTGACATTTTGGTTGTTGCTTGTTCTTTGTTTTGTTTTGCTTTTTTAAAAAAGTTTATTTATTTATTTTGAGAGAGAGAGAGTGAGAGAGCAGGGGAGGAGCATAGAGAGAGGGAGAGAGAATCCCAAGTAGGTCCCATGGTGTCAGCGCAGAGCCCAATTTCAGGGCTCAAACCCACGAACTGTGAAATCATGACCTGCGCGGAAACCAAGAGGCTGACACTTAACCAACTGAGCCACGCAGATGCTCCTTGTTTTGCTTTTTTAACATGGATTTGCTGATTGAAGTGCTGTGTTTCTTATCTTTTATAAACTATATCCACAATACACTGTCTTTAATTTCCAGGTTGTCTGTAAGTAAAATGAGAACTCAGACATATTGGCAAAACAATCCAAGATGAGAATCCTCATAGATGTTATGTTCTCCTTCCCAATCTTGTACATTTGTGTTTTTCTGTATATGATTCAAGGCTTTTTATTTTCTTTACAACTTGCTTTGAGTATTTTGAAACCATTAAGTATAGTTTTCTAAAGAACTCTTCCCATGTTCATATTCCATTAGTTGTATATATAATAAAAGAAGTAATAAAAAGTACACCTGGAAAAAAACAGATTTGGGAAGAAATACAAATTATTCTTGGTAAGCATGCAGCTTATCTAGTGGTAGCAGAAATGAGAGAATATTAGACCATAATTTAGTAGCTGGGAGCAGTGCTTGGTTGATGAACATAAATTATGAGTTTTGCAAATTAGAATTCTTAGTTAATCCAATAGGTTAGTTAAGTAGAAGCCAGTTAAAAGGGCTTCTGCTGTATTTATACATGTTTTTGTATAGTAATATCAATCACTCATATATTATATAATTCCTTTTTTCTCTTAGCTTAGTTGAATTCAAGCACCTTCTTGTGGACACATACTCAGTTAAATATTGGGAATATCAAGATGAATGAGGACTGGACCCTGAATGCAAAAAGAGTCATCCAAAAGGGGCTAACAAACATTCATCCGTATTTTCTATGAAGTGCAAAAACTAATAATATAAGGCGTTACCTATTAGAAATAGGCCTCCATGCCATTTATTTTTATGTCAGTTTTTCTTCCAGTGTTTTTATGTAATGTTTTACTGTATAATTTAGAGCAAGTGTTAAAGACATAAGAACCCTTATCACTAATTGTTAGTCTACATTAGTTACAATTCCTTTAAATGTTCTTCACTCCAGTATGAGGAGGGTTAAATTTAAATCTTCCTCAATCTCCAGAGATTTCTGAATCATATATGTAGTTGTTAAAAACTGAGCAGGATAGCATCCAATGCTTTGGCAGATGGCTTTTTACTTACGAACATCAGTATGCTGTATGCCCCATTCATAACCTCTTCTAACTCTGATAATGAGTAGATACCATTATTTGGCCTTCCAGTATTCCTGGTCAATATTTGGCCAATGTTATCTTTTCCCTGATTTTCCTTAATATTTTTGAAATTTTTACTAAACACAAAACGGAGTAATTATTTGATAGTTAACATAATACAATTTTTTAAACCTGTGCAACTAGGTCAATTTTATTATGTTTCGAGACTATGAAAGTATTTTACCATTACACATTTCTTTAGTGGTTCCCTTAACAATGAATGTATTAGTTTTTTTAGGTCATTTTCCAAGCTGCTTTTAGTTTCAATTATGATTTTGTGGAACATATTTTTTTTAACACATATATAAGAGAATGTAAGACTTTAAAAGGAAATGTAAGTCACATTCTTTAGAATTGTCTTTCTGCTCATACCTGGTATTTTTTAATGATCCAGTGCCTGACATATACTTGGCACTCAGAAAAGTTTGTTAAATGAATGCAACTGAAATAACATAATTGCTTATTTAATACTTATCTTAAATGGTTTTTTTTTAAATAAGATCTCATTTTTAAAGAGAGATAATAGAGAATTTAGAAATGGAAAAGTAATGTTAATAGGAACCATAGCAATTGTCTAGACCACCTTCTCCAATTTTCAAATGAAACTGACAGCCAAAGAAAGTAAGTGATTTAACTAATGGCATGTTTAACTGAGTTCAAATTTTTACATGTATTACTAAGCCATGTGGTTTATTTAGTTCAAAGTTTCCATTCAACCAAGATGTATTGTGTAATGATGAATAAAGGCACTCTAATAAGTGCTTAGCTTTAAAAAAAAAGGGGGGGGGGTGGGGATGAAACACAAAATTCCTATCCACAAAGAGTTTGTAAACTCTGGACTAGTATTTGGGAATTACTGAGATTTAATTCTCAGACTCATGACTGGAGTCTGGGTTGGAGATACTGATTTAAGACTTACTCATATCCAATTGTTAACTGAATTAATATAGTGAATGAGATCACCTGAAAAAGGAAATTGAAAAAAGAAATAATTGACCTCAAGGTGGAGTCTTACTGGAAACTTGTTTATAAGATGATATAAAGAGTTGAAGATGAAAAAGCCATTTATTTAGAAGGAGGAGAATCAGAAGGTAATAATAATTCTTTGAAAGTCAAGGGATACAGAGAGTCAACTAGTAGGTGATGGATAGTTTTATATACATTGCAGAAAACCCAATTATGATGAAGACTTAAAAGACAACATTGAAATCAGGAATTCAGAACCATTGAAGATTCTTGTAAAAGTGCTTTTACAAGGGTAGTATGTTAAGGGCCATAAAACAGATTGCAAAGAATTTTGAAGAGAAGGGAAGGAAGATAAGTCAAAGGTCAACATTTTCCAGAATTTGTTCCACTAGCTTCATAGGTTTTAATAGCTATTACTTGAAAAATATAAAAGAGAAGGTTGGGGAAGAGATCAGTTGCGAAATATCTTAGGGAAATAATATAAAAAGTTAATTTTGCTGCAGGACTTCTTGGAAAATTTATTTGGCAATGGGAATGGAGAATACCCACGAGAGGATGTATTTGGTCATTTACTTTCTTAAATAAAAAAGAAAAAATTAACACTTTTTGAAGTTAATATTCTACATTAGTCACTTGGGAAATTTTGTTTTGTAATGAAAAGAGAAAAACCAAAATATTTAACACTAACAGAAAAGAAGGGAAGGAAAGAGCAGGAATTAAAAAAAATTTTCCCAGTTTTATTGAGATATAATTGTGTAACACTTAAGGTATACAGTGTTGATTTGTTACATTTATATATTACAAAATGATTACCACCATAGTGTTAACTAACACTCCCCTCATATCACATAACTACTATTTCTTATTTTTGGTGAGAACATTTAAGATATACTGTCTTAGTAACATTCAAGTATATTAAATAATTTTATTAACTATAATCACCATGCTGTCCATTAGATCCCCAGAACATTTTCATTTTAAAGGTGGAAGTTTGTACTCATTATGATCTTCCCTTTTCCCCTGCTCTCTTGCCCCTGGTAACCACCATTCTAGTTTCTGTTCCTATACATTATTTGTTTGCTAGGTTCCACATAGAAATGAGATCATACAGCATTTGTCTTTCTGTGTCTGTCTTATTTCATTTAGCATTATGCCCTTAAGATCTATCCATGCTGTCACAAATTGCAGGATGTCCTTCTTTTTCATGGTGTAATAATATTTGTATATATCCACCCCACATCTTCTTTATCCATTCATCTTTGGAGGGACACTTAGGCTGTTTTCATGTCTTGGCTATTATGAATGATGGTATATTGAACATGAGAGTTCTGATATTTCTTCAAGATCCTGTTTTCATGTCCTTTGTGTATATACGCAGAAGTAGAATTGCTGGATCATATGGTAGTTCTATTTTTAATTTTTCTGAGGAATCTTCATACATTCAATAGAAGCTGCATTAATTTACGTTCCCACCAACAATGCATAAGGGTTTTTCTCCACTTCCTCTCTAACATTTCTCTCTTGTCTTTTGATATAACCATTCTAATGTGCAAGGTAATGTCTTGTGGTTTTGATTTGCATTTTCCTGATGATCAGTGGTGTTGAGTACATTTTCATGTGGCTGTTGAACATCTGTGTGTCTTCTTCAGAAAACATTAACAAGTTTGAAATCATATCAAGCACCTTTTCTGACCACAGTAGTATAAACTAGAAATCAATTATAAGGAGAAAACTGGAAAATTCACAAATATTTGGAGCTTAAAAATTCACAAATATTGAGCATGCTACTGAACAACCAGTAGGCCAAGGAAGACGCAAAAGAGAAATTAAAAAAAAAATCTTCAGACAAATAAAATTACACTATACCAAAACATATGGCACACAGCAAAATGCAACATATTAAAACTTATAGTACACAGTTCTAAGAAGAGGGTTTACATAGTGATAAACACCTACAATAAGGAAAAGATAGATCTCAACTAAACAACCAAACTTTACACCTCAAGGAACTAGAGAAAGAAGAACAAACTATATTCAAAGTTAATAGAAGAAAAGAAATAACAAAGATCATAGAAGAAGTAAATGAAGAAGAGACTAAAAGATAGTAGAAAAGATCAAAGAAATTAATAGCTTGTATTTTGAAAAGAAAACAAAATACACAAACCCTTACCTAGACTTATAGAGAAAAAAGAAAGAAGATTCAAATAAAATTTGAAATGAAAGAGGAGACATAACAACTGATACCACACAAATATAAAGGACTATAAAAATTACCAAGAACAGTTATACACCAACAAATTAGGTGAACCAGAGGAGATAGACAAATTCTTAGTAAGTTCTTCTTGTTTTGTATCCCTGCTCATTTTCTGGCACTCCAAAATCTTCTTTGCAAATTTTAGTTTAAAACATTGTTAGGAGAATCCTCTGGTTAACAAAGAAAATGTTGTTTTGTATTGTTTCTTTTTTATTTTTTTAATTCATAAGTATTTTTTTGTTTGTAGTACTTTTACCCCCTATATCAAGTGAATGCTCTAGGGAGTGAGCCTCCATCACTTGTCTTTGTCTCTGGAACATGGTTTGCTCTGTGACTTGGCATTTTGGAGCTGTCCTTTTTAGGCAAGTCTTGGAAAATCTATCTTTTCACATAGTTTGACAGAAGTAAAATGGTACCCTCATCTAAAATGTCACCTGAACTAAATTGTCATTATGCTTGAGATTATAAGTATTACAGTAATTTCCAAAGAACCCTCTCTGTGTTTACCTCAGAAATGTTCCTGTTTGATGGAGTCTAAAAGGATAGATTGGGTTATTTTGTTAGGTCAAACTTTAATCCCTGATAGAGAGCAAAGAGTTATAAAAATGGGGCATAGGACAGATAGATTTTGCTTTAGTCATTAAACATTAGTGCTGAAAAGGAAAATAGAGGTAATTGAATTCAGTGGTTAGTAAAATGAATTTAGAAGAATCCACATTCTGGTACCATTGTGGAGGAAGGAGGTGAGCTAAGTTAGCAGGGTTATTGGTTCCTCAGTTTTCTTCCACTGTAGCATTTCTTTGAATTTCTCTTTACATTGTGGTCTTACTTATTAGATGAAAAAGTTGTTTTAAATCAATGATCTAATCTAATATTTTATACTAAAAGGTGGAAAATTAGTTTCTAAGGGATTATATGATTTTCCCAAGTCATAACTCTAATAAAAGACAATTAGAATTAGGAACCATGGTTTCTTGAGTTTTAGTGCATTGTGTTTTTTAATTCACTTTTCTATTAGACATCTGAGAACCCATTGCAATGTCATACTAGGACAAGATGCCTTGAAAAAGAAAAAAAAGTGAAAGAATAAAAGAAAAGAATTATAAAGAAGATGGAAATTCTTTATCCATCTGTTTGAATATATTATGGATATTGAATGTGACAAAAAGTATAAAAATATTTTGCCCAAAACCCATGAGGTTTTAATCCAGATCAGGATTTCTCAACCTCAGCACTATTTAAACTTTAGGCTGAATCATTTTTTATTTTTTTGTTTTCCTGTGCATTATAGGATATTTAGCAACATCCCTAGTAGCCTCACCCAACTAGATACAAGGAGAGATCTATCATGACGATTGAAAATGTCTCCAGACAATGCCAAACATCCACTTGGGGGCGATATCACCTATGGTTGTGAACCAGTGATCTATCTAAATAATCTAGATCGGAATTGAGAGACCTAACTGAAGATATGTTACCATATGTTAGTTATTGTGTATGGACATTTGTTCCAAGATTTTAAGTTGTACAATGAGATATTTTAGAAATTATAAGGAAAATAATTGGAGCAGTAACAAGTGAGGCAGGTATGGGTGTCAGGTCTTCATGTTAAGAGATAAAGTGGGTTGCCTGTGAGTTGACTTATGCTTGGTGGGTATGGTAAGTCAACAAAAATATTTAGTATTATAATTTAATAGAATTCAGTTACCACTAACTGGTTTATGTGGCCCACTTGGCAAGGCAGTGAAACTTTAGAGCATGGTGATGTTGATGGGATTTCTTTAAGCTTGTTTTTTGATGCCTGGATGTGTTTTAGAGAGGGAAATGGAAAAAGTCATGAAGAAAGGGCTGTCTTGAGGAATGGACTACAATATTCTTCTGTTTTGGGTCTATTCCTCTACTAACCAAAGACAAGAAGCTCTGTAAATCAGCTTCCCATAATTATAATAAAAAGGAGTTATGTGTTGGTTTCTTCTCCTCCTCCTCCCCCTCTACCTCCCTCCCCTCCCCCTCTTCCTCCTCTTTCTCCTCCTCCCCCTCCTCCTCCTCCTCCTTCTCTCTCCCCGCACCCTCCTCTTTGTATTTAGTGAGCTACTATTATTTCCAGTGTGGAATTGTTTTCTGTTACTCACATGGTTCTGTTGAGTCTTTTTTTTTTTTTTTTTTTTTTAAATTTTTTTTTTTTTTTCAACGCTTTTTTTTTTTTATTTATTTTTTTGGGACAGAGAGAGACAGAGCATGAACGGGGGAGGGGCAGAGAGAGAGGGACACACAGAATCGGAAACAGGCTCCAGGCTCCGAGCCATCAGCCCAGAGCCTGACGCGGGGCTCGAACTCACGGACCACGAGATCGTGACCTGGCTGAAGTCGGACGCTTAACCGACTGCGCCACCCAGGCGCCCCCTGTTGAGTCTTTTTAACCACAGTGGCTGGCTGATTATTTCTTGGTGAAAAGCATGACTCAGTTTTGCCCAACATTATTACTTTTATGATTGTTTTTTGTATTTATATACTGGCCATTGGCACAGAGATCTGTCTCTATCACTTGTGGATTTTGATCTTTAGTGATTCTGTAAGGTGGTTGGAACTGTGAATGTCTTGTCTGCCAATGCAAGGATCCTGGCCACAACAGGAGATAATAAGGCCAACAAGCAAAGAAAGACAAAGGCAAACAAACCCTGAAAGACAAACAGCCTCAAGACTTTTTTAAGTACCTGGATCCAGCCATATCTGAAGCTAGTGTTTCCCTTTGGTCATCCCACAATATGACTCAACAAAATTACCTCTTTTTGCTTTGTTTAGTTTGTATTAGATTTCCATCACTTAAAATTGAAAGAGGTCTGCTCCATATATAGTGAATATTTCCAGGAGCAAATGTGGGCAAGGAATTGCAGATACAGAGACCAAAGTAGCAGCTGTAGAAATGAAAGACCAAGAGTATAACAGCAAGGGGTAGAAAGCTCCTTGAAGTTTAACACAGGAATAATGAACAAATAAAAAGTGAGTTTGTTAGTTGTCTTGCAAGCCTTTTCCTCAAGGACAAGCAAGGCATCAGAGGAAAATTACCTCATAACAGACTGAAATAGAGACGATAATGGAGGAGGAAAATGTCCAGAATCAAACCAGTCACTTTGTCCTTCTATTCACCTATGTTTTGTGAATTCTAATGATGGAGGACAAATAGTTCAACTCACCTGTGTAAGAATTGCAAAATTTATTTATTCAACCAACCTTTCCAAGTCAACAACCAAGAGGGTGGGATTCTAACTGGATGAAGATTCTCTGGACTTGAGTTGTTCTCAGAGATTCTAGACGAGGGAGAAAAGAAACAATTCAGGAAATCATGCACAGTACGATAGCTATTGCAGTGGAGGCAAGCGCAGAATGAAATGGGAAATTCACTGTATTGTTTGTAGCTTCTTCAGTTTTAGGTGACATAAAACAATTCAAACCAGCTTAAGTAGGGAAAAACACTTGCAGGGGGATGCATTCAGGTACAGCTGTACTCAGGAGTTCAGCCATGACACCAGAACTCTATCTCCTCTCTGCCTCTTAGTTTTGCTTACTTCTAAGTTGACTTTATCCTCAGGAAATGTCTTTTCATGTTGTGGAAAAGACCATTGGCATCTCTGGGTCATGAATCCATAAGTAAAAGCTCTACCTCTCTTCCCCAAATGATGCAGATTGACTCTGCTTTAGTCTAAGACCTATTTATGGACTGATTCTTGTATCTAAGAAAATATATGTCAGCTTTGTGCATCCTCTGTTTCTGCATTTGCGTCCTGGGGCCTTGAGACTAACAGACCTATCTACAGAAAAAGAATCTTATTGTCAATATCATTTATTGTTATTTTTAATGTTATCATGTTAATCATCTTTTGTGGATCATCCTTCAGTCTCTTTAACACATCTTGGGTGGGAACTAGGAGTTGTTAGATGACATCTGAGCTAACTGTTAAGAAGTATTTATATGACTACCAGTGGGTTAGGCTGAAAAACAAGAGGATATATTAGTGTAGAGGATTTGGTATAATTGGGTAGTCATGTTTTGGCAAAATTCACTGATGTGTGTATATGCAGAAATATTATTTTCCATTTATTGAGTATTGATCATGTGCTAGGAATTTATTAAATAAGGTCCTTAATTTGATCATCTCATTCAATTCTCCCAAATTTTACAACATAAATATTACTCTTTTTCCCAATTTGCAAATGATGCTCAATGAGGTTAAAGTTACCCAACCAGTAAGTGGTAGAGAATAGATTGAAACATGAAGCATGAAACAGAAACAAGAACTTGAATATTTAATATAACTTTGTACTTAGGGTGACCATAACATCTTAGTTTATGTCT
Source organism: Neofelis nebulosa (assembly GCF_028018385.1). Taxonomy (NCBI): domain Eukaryota; kingdom Metazoa; phylum Chordata; class Mammalia; order Carnivora; family Felidae; genus Neofelis; species Neofelis nebulosa. The sequence goes on along the minus strand of NC_080785.1, from coordinate 121,258,994 downwards.
CTTGTCTTCATATAATTGTTAATTAGCATCCCCTTCTACTCCAAGAAAAAAAAGTCTAGATTTGGGGAGTAAATTATATGATCACCTAACACAGCCTCCCTCATTGATATATATGAACTCCCATATATTTTATATACATGCATTTTATTAAAAATGATTTTGGTAAACTTCTGTTTTAGGAGAAGAGTTCAGTGATAGTACAGAGTTCTGATATACACCAAACCTAGTTTCCCCTATTATTAGCATCTTATATAATTTATCACAACTAATGACCAGCATTAGCATATTATTATTAACTAAATTCTGTGCTTAATTAAATTTTTCTTAGTTTTCATCTAATGTCTTTTTGTTGTTATTGTTACAAGATCTCATCAAAGATTCTTTATTATATTTAGTCATCATGTCTCCTTAGGGTCTTCTTAATTGTGACAGTTCCTCAGGCTGTCCTTGTTTTTGATGACATTGACACATTTTGAAAAGTATTGCTCAGGTGTTTTGTAGACTGTCTTTCCACTGAGATTTTTCTTATGTTTTTCTCACTATTAGAATTGGAGTATGGATTTTGGGGAGGAAGACCACAGACGTTAAGTGCTAATTTTATTGCATCAATTCAAGGGTATATACTATCCACATGGCTTGCCACTATTGATGTTAACCTGGATCACCTGGTTGAGGTGGTGTTGAAAATGTTTTTCCACTGTAAAGTTACTCTTTTAAAATGATTACTAAACTTTTCAAGGTATTTTTGTATGGAGAAAATGCACACATTTAAATATATGAATCATTTCTTTCAACAGATATATGTACCTATGTAACCACTATCACAGTCAAGATGTAGAACATTTCCATTGACCCTCTCAAGTTGTTTTAACTTCTTTTAATTCAATTCTTTGATTTCATAGAGTCCCTAAAGAATTCTTTCAGTTATAATTGAGCCAGGAGTGCTCCACTGTAGCAGATATATCACACAATTTTGAATTTCTCTGGAAAAATAGCTGGATTGTTAACTGCGTTTGATTTTACCAGACAACTTTTTATACACTGGCTATCTCTCCATGTATTTTTTTCTGAATGGAGTAACTAGGAAATTCACCATGCAAAGTTACTAGCAAATTTACCATGTAATGGGTTTAAAATCTTGTCCCATAGTAGAAGCATGAGGATGAACATATCTCCTAAGGAGACTTCTTTAAAAAAAACCCACAAGGAACCAACAGCTTCCTTCATAAATGCTGAGTGTGTGACAAGATGGGAAGAAGTCTTACATGACTTTGACAAATCTAGCATGGAGAAGACTATTTTGGATAAAATCATGGAATACCACATCCTTAAGAGCCAAGGATGTCAAGCAAGAGAATCAAATGGTATTTTATATTAAAAATTTTTCTAAGAAAAGAGTGGGCCTGAAGTAGGAGTGAGACTTTATCAGTGTTGGGGAGAAAATTTTCTAGAAGCAGCACTTTCATCAATGCCTTTTTGAAGGTGTTATAACAGTAACTACTGTTTGATTTATGGGAAAATAATTTTTTTTACAAGAAGCAACACAAATAGAAGTGTAAAAGTTCATGAGGAGGGGCGCCTGGGTGGCGCAGTCGGTTAAGCGTCCGACTTCAGCCAGGTCACGATCTCGCGGTCCGTGAGTTCGAGCCCCGCGTCGGGCTCTGGGCTGATGGCTCGGAGCCTGGAGCCTGTTTCCGATTCTGTGTCTCCCTCTCTCTCTGCTCCTCCCCCGTTCATGCTCTGTCTCTCTCTGTCCCAAAAATAAAAAAAAAAAAAAAAAAAAAAAAAAAAAAGTTCATGAGGAGACATTATGCAAGTTTATGTTTTATCAATAATTAGAAAAATCATGGCATGTAATTAGAGCTGAAAGAAATGTTAAAATGCAGAGTAAAAAAAAAACATCTCTTTAGTTTATGCATACTAAAAATAGAAAGAGAAGAGCTGATTAATTTGTCCAGATCATAGATTTTTTTTAACCTTTTATATAATTTTTTATTGAGGTACAATTTAGATAAACAAAAATGCACACATATTCAATATATAGGTTGATGAGTTTATAAATATATAAACTAAGGAAAGTTTTATATAAGAAACCATCACAATCAAGATATAGAACATGCCCATCACCCTGAAAATGTCCCTTATAGTCTCAGTCTGTTCCCAGACCCAGGCTGATCTGTTATCACTATACATTAATTTTGATTCTTCTAGAATTTCATATAAAAGGTGTCCTATGGAATACATTCTCTTTTGTCTTTCTTATTTTACTTCATATAATATTTTTAAGATTTATTTGAGTAATGTGTACCAGTAGTTTCTTTTTATACCTGAGTAGTATTTCATTGTATGGAAATTCCATGGTGTCTTTATCTTTTCGATGGTCATTTGGGTTTTTCCATTTTATATTTATTTTGAATAACACCACCGTAAACATAAGAAGTCTCTGTGGACATGGATTTTGTATTTCCTTGGTTAGAAGTGGAATTGTGGAGCTGTATGTTTAACTTTATAAGAAACTGGGGAAGAGTTTTCTAAAGCAGTTGCATCATTTTACATTCTGGGTAGCAGTGAATGAAATTACTAGCTCCTCTGTGTTTTTGCCACACTCAAATGTTCAGTCGTTTTAAATTTTGGCCATTTTAATATGGAATGGGATCTCATTATGGTTTTAATTTTCTCATTTCTAATAACTAATGGTGTTGAGCATCTTTCTGTGTGTCTACAGACTTTTGTATATCTTCTTTGGTGAACATTTCTATTCTTTATTCTATGTGTGCATATAATCTTTATATATAACTTATTTATGAAATACATGTTTTGTGAAACATTTCTGCTCCCTTCTGTTTTCTGAAAGTGTCTGTGTAATGTTAATATTTTTCTTTAAATTGTTGATTGAATTCAACAATTTCTTTGAAATTGTTCAAAATTCAAACAGTTCTTTCATTGTATGGAAGAATTTTTATATATTACTTTATTTCTTATTTAAACAGATTTATTGAGATATATTTTACTTGTACACTTCACCAATTTGATTTGTTGATGTAATCATTTTAGTTACCTTACCATCAACATAAATGTGCAACCATCAACATAAATCAGTTTTAGAACATTTTCATTCCCTTGATAAAATCCTTCATTCCCATTTCCAATTAATCCCCATTCCTGCCCCAGGCAATCGCAGGAAGGTTTTTAAAAGACATTTAAAAGAAATTTTAAAGACATAAACTTTTGTTAAATTTAAATTCAGTACTACAGTGTAGTATTGGTTTCAGGAGTAGAACCCAGTGATTTATCACTTACATATGACATCCAGTACTCATCCCAACAAATGCCCTCCTTAATGCCCATCACCCATTTAGCCCATTCCCCCAATCCACCTCCCCTCCAGCAACCTTCAGTCTGTTCTCTGTATTTAAGAGTCTTTTGTGGTTTGCCTCCCTCTCTGTTTTTATCTTATTTTTCCTTCCCTTCCCCTATGTTCATCTGTTGTGTTTCTTAAATTCCACATATGAGTGAAATCATATGTTTGCCTTTCTCTGACTGACTTATTTTGCTTAGATAATACACTCTAGTCCCATCCATGTTGTTAAGAATGGTAAGATTTCATTCTTTTTGATGACTGAGTAATATTCCATTATATATATATATATATATGTATGTATATGTACATACATACATATATATATACCGTTGTTGGACATTTGGGCTCTTTCCATACTTTGGCTGTTGTCTATAGTGCTGTTATAAACATTGGGGTGCATGTGCCCCTTCCAGTCAGCATTTTTGTATCATTTGGATACATTCCTAGTAGAGCAATTGCTGGGTCATAGGGTAGTTCTATTTTTAATTTTTTGAGGAACCTCCATACTGTTTTCTAGAGTGGCTGCACCAGCTTGCATTCCCACCACCAACAATGCAAAGAGATCCTCTTTCTACGCATCCTCGCCAACATCTGTTGTTGCCGGAGTTGTTAACTAGCCATTCTGACAGGTGTGAGGTGGTATCTCATTGTGGTTTTGATTTGTATCTCTCTGATGATGATGAGTGATGTTGGGCATCTTTTCATGTGTCTGTTTGCCACTTGGACGTAAAACATAAGCTTTTTCATTTTTTCTCCTTTTTTTGGGAATCAGTTTTGTAAGTCATTTCTTAAAATGCATTTTTCCATCTCATTATCAGTTATTTTATATAAAATTTTCATGACATTTCCATATTATTATTTTAATAAGTCTAGAATCAAGAGCGATCTTTTATTCTTTTTATATTAATCATTTCTTTCTTTTCTCTTTTTTCTTAATCTGTCTACCTAGACACTTAATTTTTCTGATCTTTACAAGGAACAGCTTGTTGTTATTGATTTTTCTCTTTTTGCTCTTTTCTATTTCATTGATTTATGCTCTTTATTCTTTCTTTCTACTTGCTGTGACTTTATTTTATTTTTCCAGTTTCTAAAATTCCAGTTTCAAAATCTGGTTAAATTTAAAAAATATTTTTTTTCTAATATGTAGGATTTAAGTTATGAATCTCTCTGTAAGACCTACTCTACATTCAACAAATTTTGACAGGATATTTTTGTTATCATCATTTAAAAATATTTTCTAATTTATCTGAATATTTTTGTTTGAATTGTCATTTAATTTCAAATATTAGGGGATTTTTCAGATATTTTGTTATTGATTTTTAAGTTAATGCCATTGTTATCTGGATGAGTTAAATACTTAAATGTATTATGACTTGCTTGTGGAACAATATATGGTCTGTCTTGATCATTGTTTTGTGTTTCTTTAAGTTCATCGATCTTTTCTTTTGCAGTGTGCACTGGCTGTTACACATATGCAGTCATTTTCAGATAATGTAGTTTTCACCTCTAGACATTTTATATTTTTTACACCTCTCCTCTTATTTGTGTTCATGTTCCCTTCAAATTCTTGAACATATTTACACTAGCTGTTTATATTTGTTTCTATTGCTATGTCAAATTCGGTGGCTTAAAACAGCACTCATTTATTTCACAGCTCTACAGATACTCAGAACTATGGAGGATGGGGGGAGTGCTCAGATGGGCTCTTCCCTGAGGCTCTCACATGTCTGAAGTGAAAGCGTCAGCAAGGCTGATCTGTACCTGGAGGCTCTGGGGGAGGAATCCATTTCCAGGCTTACTCAGGTTATTAACAGAACTCAGTTCCTTGCAACTGGAGGGCTGATGTCCCTGTCTTCTTGTTAGCTGTCATTCAGGGTCCAGGCAGCTGCTAACGCCATTCTCAAGTCTCTATGTGGCTTCCACCCTTTCAGCCACAGAGAACCTCCATCATGTTGAATCCCTCTTGCTCACGCTTAGTCTGTACCTTTTGGTCTTTTACAACCAAAGAGAAATCTCTGCCTTTAAAAAAAGGACTTATGGGGGTGCCTGGGTGGCTCAGTCGGTTAAGCATCTGACTTTGGCTCAGGTCACGATCTCGCGGTCCGTGAGTTCGAGCCCCGCGTCGGGCTCTGGGCTGGTGGCTCAGAGCAGAGCCTGGAGCCTGCTTCCGATTCTGTGTCTCCCTCTCTCTCTGCCCCTCCCCCATTCATGCTCTGTCTCTCTCTGTCTCTCTCTGTCTCAAAAATAAATAAAGGTTAAAAAAAATTAAAAAAAAAAAAAAAAGGACTTACGTGATTAAGTTAGGCCCACCTGGGTAGTTGAAGGACACAAAAGTTTATTTAGGTGGCTATGTTCAGAGATTGTGAAAATAGAGCTATTCTAAACTATAAAATACTCAGTTAACTAATATTTACTGAATCATATGCCTTAGTGTATTGGGCTAAAAGGGATACTTGGGAACTGGGAAGGAAGATATGCTCTTGGCTTATTCCAAATGAGGCATGCAATGCAAATGTCAAGATTGTATTAAACAAACAAACACAACAACAAAAGCAAAAACACAACTATAGATGAATACTTAGATGAAGGAGGGAAGAATAGCCAGAATATCTTAGCAGCAGTTGCAGGAGTAGCAGCGGGTAAAGAGCACAGCTTTGTAAATTACAAATTGGGTTTAAAAAGGGAATGAGAAGTGAAGGCATTATTTTCTGCAGAAATATCATGGGTAGAGGAGAACAACAAAGCAAATAAATAAAACTGAGATGATTAAGAAAACACAGTGCTAAAAAGATAAAATTAGAATTGAGCCCGTAATTTGAGTTACACAGTTTTACTAATCCCTGGGTGAGGACAGATTAAGGACTACACAGAACCAAGCCTGTGAACACACTTTATAATTATGGTCTTTGCCCCTAAAACTAGATTCTCTTCCAGTTTAATATGACACTAGAAGAATGACTGGCCTAGTTTTAGATTAACCAGTCTTACACAAAGATTTTTAATTCATATAACCTCAACACACACACACACACACACACACACACACACACACACACGCAAATACCCATGTCTCTAGTTAAGGTTCCAGATCCTATGCTCTGTGGCTAAAGATATAAAGATGAATTCGATACTGTAAGTACTGGATGTACTTATAAGTACTGTATCTGCCGACATAGATTTTTCAAGCTCAGCGTCACTTCCCCGGTTTTCTGGTAACAGATCACTCTTTCCATTCAGTTCAAGTGGTGCTAGTGCCTGGCTTCTGCTCTTTCTCAACCAGCCTGTGACAATGGCCCAAGTTACTAGTTCAAGAATTATCACTTGACTCAGGAAGAATCAATTGAAGCCCTCTTTTATAGTTGATCAAGAGCTTTAAGGTATTTCAATCTTAGGCAGTTTTTGTAAAACGAAATTATTTCACAATCTACTAATTATCCTTTAAGCTCTAGAAACTGCATACTGTGACTAAGAGGACAGTCATTTATCTGATATTGTTTCTGCTCTGCCCACTTGAGGTTTCCATCACTATCAAATAAAGGCAGCAGGGAATGGCAAAACCAATTCTGATTCATTCAACACATAAGTGCTTTTTAGGTACAAAACACCATTCTAAACATTGTCCGGGAGTAAGAGATAAATAATACCAGCCCTTACCCTCAAGGATCTTACAACTTAGCAAGGGAGATAAGGCATGACACAGATGACTGCAATAAAAAGAAGATAATGATTGCTGCCAGATGTTTGGGGAGAATGAGCAGAGCAAAGAGACAACACAGAATAAGGCAACATTCCATACTCAACCAAGCAATATTTATTGAGCAATCACAAATGCACAATGGAAATGGAAGAGTAAAATGTGGACTGGGACATGGGCAGGTGAAAAATCAAGTGACATTACTTGTTACCCAACTTTTCAAATATTTTTTTTCACTGAGTTCCTAATAAATAGCCTTAAATTAAAAACTAAATAAGGATATAGTCTCTGTGAAATACAGCCTGAGGAACTAACACCTAAATTCTAGGATCATAGTACTTGTGTTCCCAAGTATGCCTTTCTATTGCTTTGCTTCTCTTTCCCTTTCCAAATTAGCTGATGGTACCTTAAGATATCCATTTTAGCTCTCCCATCCTTTTTGAGCCAGTGTTTTAGAACAGGTGAATTAGAAGATCCTTTTGGTTTCAAACAAGAGAAAGAAAATACTATAAAATTGAAAAAAATCCAGAGGCAATCTTTCAGGCCTGCCTGGGTCCAAGAGTTCAGATGTTTTTATCAGACCCCTATCTCCCTTTACCCCCAGCCTGATTTCTCCTTTCCTTCTTCCCTCTCTTATATCTCTTGTTTTAGGATTCAGATATCTCTCTGTTTATGTGGAAGCTCCTAGCACAGTTACAGGCTTATATCCTTACAGCTTCAGGACTGATAGGAAAGAATGGGGGCTGTGACAGTATAAGGTTGTAGCAGGTGCATCCCATTTAAGACTGATTGATACATTGTATACAAAAATAGATCAGTATATTAATTGCAACACTGTTTACTTGAAGACCATATAATGTTGTGTTCTTTAAAAATAAGAATAGTGTAACATTTTCCATAAGATACACTTGAAGTAGTTTGAGGAAGGGAGGCCCCCTTGTTTTTCTCTAACTCACTCACAGATTGTCTATTGGATAGTGGTAACCCTGTTATACTATAGTAGGTGCTGCAGCCAAAGTCAAGGGATTAGCCATGCATAGCTCTGGTTGAGCTCTATTATCATCCTTGAACTCATCACAATAGCCAGTCACCAGTCCTAAATTGTAAGATAGTGGGTCCATTCTCAAATCATAAGTATGAAACATGGAGGAAGGGCCTATCCAAAAAGAAACTGATAGCTTGGACTGTCCCTATAAGGGAGAGGAATAGATGGTAAGCAAGGAAAAAAAAAAAAGTCCTCTATAGCAGGAAATGTTTGTAATGTTCTTTGGAGATCAAAAAACTGGTCTCCTATGCAGAAAGCAGTAGAGGATATTGGCTTAAAAAGAGCCCCATGGCCAAAGAGATATGGCCTGTTTTAACAGAGGATTTGGGATAACATGGAGAGCATCCTGTTCAATCTCACTATTTCACACATTATTTCTTGTCTAAAACCTAGACAAGAAAACAGAAATGCTGAGTACACACAGGTAGTTGGAGACAGAGACAACCCACTACCAGTCTTCTGACCTTGTATTGTGTGTGTGTATGTGTTTGTTATGTTGTTTGTTTTTTGTACCAGGACATTTTTCTTACAACAGTAACAACAACAGCAACCAGTATAGCCTTGCTTCTGGTTTTCTCTCCATTCTCAAATCTGTATAATATATTTTTGCTGCACTCCAACAGAAAACCTCAGCAAGAAAGGAGTTAACCATCCTGAGTCCCTTCTGGTACCAAGGACAGAGACATTATCCTTTCTTCATATAAGAACTAGGGCCACCTGTTGCTTTAATAGCCAAAGTTCGGTCTCAGCCAGCAGGAGAGGACACCTTTGAAAATCAGCTTTCTAACTGCACTGCAGCCTGTCCTGGTATCCTGATTTAGCTACCAAATCTCCAGCCAGATAAAGAGAGAAAGGTATCTGGATCATCTGGGAGACTTCTACCTGCCTTTCTTTCTTCCTCCTACTGTCACCTCTTTCCTGCTGTTTCCTGCCTGCAAAAACCTGTCAGCAGTCCAGAAACATCTTTGGAAAAGGGTAGGAGGGAGCCTTATACCTGTCAGCACCAGAGAAGAAAGTGCGCTTTGCAGAGTTCTCAGTTGTTACATCTCTGGCGATGATAGAATGAAAAGAGGGGAGTCCGAGGTTTCCACCACAGATTTGCTAGAGACCTCAGTTAGTTCATCATTGTCTGCCCCCCAGTAACTCTTGAAGACCAGGGTGCACTTACATTCCTAACGTTTCTTGGCGTGTTTTCCTAAGAGCTTGTCCGGTGCCTGGTTCCTACCCCCAACCCCCCCCCCCCCTCCGCAAGAAGTCTCCGGGTAAAGGTTCTTTAAGTCATGAATCAGGCTCCTGTGTGTACGTGTGTCTTTCTTAAAAACTGGTCCAGACGGATTAGAAGTAGAGAGTGGGATCTCCCATCTCCCCTTCATCACTGCGTTCTCTACCTAGCAACTCGCTCGCAGTCTCAGGGATCTGACAGCCAGGGTTCGCGACCTCAGGGTTGGGAGCAGTCAGCACCAGACATCCCTGCCCCCTCCTGGGGTTGCTGCCACCCGTGCCTAGAATGTGCCAGTGGGTGCAGGCGGGCGAGCTGGACGCTTCTACCTTAAGACGAGAGTTCAGCCCTCGCCTGAGACCTGCAATCCTCAGATTCCCTGGGGACCGCGAAACTCCCAGTCTGAGGCACTCCCTGCTTTGCCGCCCACCCATTCCCCCCCTCCTTACCTCAGCACGCAGCCCCTCCCTGCGTGATGATGCAAACCAGTGGGGAGGACGGGCTCTGGGAAGGGTGGGGAGTGTCGGAGAGCTAGCGAAGGAGGGAGGGAGTGGGAGGAGGAGGAGAGGGAGCCGAACGACCATTTAAAGCGATAGCAATCCTTGCCCTCTCCCCAGTGCTGGGTTGTTGGAGAGCGCGAGCGGCAAGCCGGGGAGCGCGAGCGCGGCGCGCGGGCCGGCGAACCCGGGAGCGCACGGAGCCCCAATCTGGCAGGCGCCGCGGGACCCCCCATCTTCTCTGGCTGCCCCTCCCCGGGCGCCCCCACCCTCCGTGCCTGCAGGAGTCTCAGGGCTTCCCCGGAGGACCTCACCCCAAGGGGCCCGGACCCCGGCGAGCCCGCCACCATCCCCTCCAGCGCTGCCGCCACCACCGCAGCAGCCGGAGCAGCATGGTCCAGCTGGGGAAGCTGCTCCGCGTCCTGACTTTGATGAAGTTCCCCTGCTGCGTGCTGGAGGTGCTCCTGTGCGCGCTGGCGGCGGCGGCGCGCGGCCAGGAGATGTACGCCCCGCACTCTATCCGGATCGAGGGGGACGTCACCCTCGGGGGGCTGTTCCCGGTGCATGCCAAGGGTCCTAGCGGAGTGCCCTGCGGCGACATCAAGAGGGAGAACGGGATCCACAGGCTGGAAGCGATGCTCTACGCCCTGGACCAGATCAACAGCGATCCCAACCTGCTGCCCAACGTGACGCTGGGCGCGCGGATCCTGGACACTTGTTCCAGGGACACTTACGCGCTCGAACAGTCGCTCACTTTCGTCCAGGCGCTCATCCAGAAGGACACCTCCGACGTGCGCTGCACCAACGGCGAGCCTCCGGTTTTCGTCAAGCCGGAGAAAGTAGTTGGAGTGATTGGGGCTTCAGGGAGTTCGGTCTCCATCATGGTAGCCAACATCCTGAGGCTCTTCCAGGTAGGGAGGCGCTCCCTCCGGGGCAGAGCGCGCTTTAGCTCCCCGCGCTCTTAATCCTAAAAGCTGGCTTGGACTCCAGGGGTGCGGGGTCAGGTCAGCCTTCTCGCAGTTTCACCCTGGAGATCCTGCGAATCCCTCCCACCCCACCCGAGGAGGTACCTTCCCTGCTTGGTTCATTTCCCTTCCATCTCTCCCCTGTCCGCGCTCCACTCCATCCGGCTTGACATCCTGGATTTATGGCCCCATTTACAAGAAGCAATCTGCGAAAAACAAGGCGATGATTTAAATGGGTTTGCATTAGAGTGAAATATGGTCCAAAAACAGGCTTGTAAAAGTGCCGGGCTCCTGTAAGAGCCGGTTGGGCTCGTGGAATATGAAAGATGAGAAGACGCCTCGAAACTGGGCATTTCTCAACTCCCCAGCTTCCCAGCCCCAAGCCACCCGGCAAGCCGCAGCTCGCTTGGAAAATTTCAAGAAGAGCTTAGGGAGGCACTTCTTAAACCGAGGGCTAGGTTTTCACCTACGCGTGGATGTCAATTGCCCATCTGTCTCGGGTTGGATCTCCCGACCTGTAGCCTGTCTCCGCGAGGGCTTTGGGGCGGAAGGCGCGGGGACGCTCCCCAAGTGGGGAGATGCCACCCGCAGACGTGACCCCCGGGTGATTTGCTCTGGGCAAGTGTTTGCACCGTCTAAATTGCATTTGCAGTCCGGCCACTGGCAGGAGCTGGGCGATCAGCTTTCTACTCCTGCCACTTCAGAGCCCAGAGATGAGCTCATGCTAACTGCGAAACAAAATCGCTTTCGCTGCCTCCGCCCTCCGCCCATCCTTCCCACGACCTCCCTACCACAGACCCCCAACCCCTTCCCTCGGCTCCGAAAACGATTCCCGGAGCCAGGCGAGAAGGCGCCTGGAGGGAGGCACTAGGGTGCGCTGAGCAATGCCGGCCGCCCTCCTGCTCCGGGCGCCAGAGGGCAACGGCGAAAATGGGAGGAAGGCGGATCCGGGGCAGCTGAGCGGTGGGTTCTACTGCAGTGCTCTCTCTCCGCCCGCTCCCGCATTTTGTGCCCCGTGGCTCCTGTGCTGCATTGGGTATAAACTGATGCATTTTGGATTTTAAGAAATTGAGTTCCAGGGTCTGTGTGATTGTGGGTTCCCTTCTCCTTGTTTCCCCGTCTATTTCTTTTTTTCTCTTTCTCCCTCCTTTGTGTTTTTCTTCTTCTCTCTCCCTCTTTCAGTTTCTGATTCTTTTCTCCCTCTCAACCCCCACCTCCAAGGTGTTTTTTTTTTTTTTTTTCATCTCTGTTTGAGATGATCCTTTCCTAATGCACAGCTCTCTCCCTGCCAGGAAGTGCCCCAACCCAATTAATCCCTTCTCTAGATGTTCTGGCTAACCCTGGTGTCCTTATGCTCCCCATATCTAACGAATTGGCTCCCTTCCAAATGCTTTCCCAAAGGGTGTTGGGTTTCTGAAGGGGATTCCTTTTGAGATTCAAACTGTCACCACATCAGCACCTAGGAGTATGAAGTTTGTGTGTGAACTAGAAGGACAAGTGCCTGCCCAAGGCTGCAGCCTGGTATGGCCCCTCTGATCTTCTGAACATCCCTAACACTTCCGGAGTATGCTGTTGTGGGAGTCCCTAGATATCTGCAAACCCAAAAAATGCTTTGGGGGCAGCCTTCATTCTGAGATGATGCTTTTGGGAAGAGGTTGGGTTATTGTAAGCCAAACCCAGAAGCGCTTCCTTCCTGTCTGAGCTTAAAGCCAGGCAACTTAAGAGGGCAGTGCTGCAGGAGAAAGTGAAGTCAGAGATCACCTGGGAACCACTAGGGCCACTCGCAACCCTGTGAGCCCGAGCCCCAGGGGTCGAAGGCATATTTGGTGTTTCACATGTTTAAATTATTTTGGTGCCTGTTCCTCTCTTCACTCAGAGCACTGGTAGTACTGCAGATGGGCCTGTTTGTCTGAAAAAGAGTGCAATGTTCAAGTCAGGAGAGGAATTGCAGAGCAGGCTGAAGGACTGTGTTTGCTGAGAAAGATTCCAGGGGGAGCTGATTCTTCCTCTGGTGTGTGAACCTGAGGCTCTTGTGAGCAAAAGAAATAGCTTGCCTTATTCCCCCATTCCCTGGGCTGGGAAGAAAAGGAACTGAATGCCAATGTTAGTGTGGGTTGGGACCACAACCATTCAGAGAAAACACTGTCATTTTCCTCTAATTTGCAAATTGCAGCTATTCATGTTGGATTGAACAGCTGAGGGAAAAAGAGCCCCCAGTTTTCACCTGCATTTATGGAGAAGAGGCTGGGTAGCAGGAAGAATGCACCAACTTGTGGCTTGTGCTACAAGCCGGGTATAACTCTTGGTGTGGGTATCCTGCTTCACCATTGCCCCTGTTGGAATATATAGCTATATATTCCAACAGTCTCTCCCAGTAGCCTTTTTTTTTTTTCTTTTGCACGTGATTGTAGGAGCTCTGGACATGCAAGTCTAATCCCTAGTTTCCCAGCTTCTGTAAGCCTACAAAATGAATAGAGAGAATAGTGGTACACAGACCCATTGTTCCAAAGCACAATCAATTTAGAGAGAGAGGGAAAGAACTGTAGGTGAATCTTCTCTGGGACTGCAGGGTTCAGCTCAATTAAGATTGTCCTATATAAAAGAAGCTCCTGTAAATGATTGAATTCTTAGCTCTCCAGAGATTTGAGTTTTCTTTTCCAGGGCCAGTAGGTTGCTGTGGGAACCATGCCAAACGTATCATTTGAGATAAAAAATTACGGTGAGATAAGCTTCTAGGCTGGAGGAAGGAATACTTAGTGACTTAGTGACTTAAGTACTACACACTGGGGGTGGGGGACAGGAAGGAGTAATGAGATAGTAATAAAAGTAACTAATGTTGTTGTCAGAAAAAACTGGAATGAAGTTCTTTCCTGAAAATTAGGACCTGGGCAAGAATGACTCCTCAGATATAAATAGTGTCTATGACTTTGAATTTTCATTTGCCTGCTGGTCTACCAGACCAAAGATGTGAGCTGAGCAAGTCTCTCTCTCTCTCTCTCTCTCTCTCTCTCTCTCTCTCTCTTTCTCTCTCTCTGTTCTCTGTATGCACACTGAATTGATTAGTAAGTGACATGTCAGAGGACAGGAATGATGTCCACTGGGTCTTTCAAATCTAGGAATTTGAGGCTAATGAAATTAGTGTGTGGCCAGGGCTCTGCCAACAAGAATTAAGTCACTGCAACCACCCTGCAATGCATTTTCAGCCTCAGAGAAACATCAGGGAGGAATTTCTGGAGATTTGTTTCTGAGCCTGTACAAAATAATACTCTCCTAATGCTAAGAAAGATTAAATGTAAATTAATTTTGACTATGAGTAACGTATTTAAAAAATAATCACAGAGTGAGGATGGCTTAAAGTAGAGAGCTTATATAATATGGTGTCCAAAGGATAAATCTCCCCTGACCACTGTTTTATGGGCTATAAGTAAGATATATTATAGTGGAAAGTAATAGGCATGTTTTTATTCAAGGCTTCTCTGTTATTGACTTGAGAGCAAACACTCTGAGAGTATAAATTACTCTTGCTACATCCTGACTCTGAATGAACAATATTTCATGGCCAGTGACATGGTCTAAGCCATAGACTTGGAATTGAATGGCATCTGTTTCAGTTGCTTTGTTCCTTCAAAAGCAACTAGATGGAAAAAGTGGCCAACTTGACTCTTGTTGGAGCATATTGCAGATCTCAACCTGTGGACTTTATACCATAAATGAAATACATTTGTAAATTTCTAAATGTCGTCCTTCTGTTCATTGAAGCTTGAACACAATCTCAAACTTCCAGGGCATTTTACATATACATACCTAGTTTTCTTCTTCCTTCTTTCTTTTGCTCCCTCTTTTCTCTCTTTCTGTCCATCTTACATAATTGGGTAGAACTGGGCACCTAGGATGATATGGTATTACTATAGTAGGAATTTTTTTTAAACAACTCTAACCTACTCTTTTTAAAATTTCATAAATACAGGTGTCAGTGCCATTTGGAATAGGCTCTATAACAATCTCTGCCTCCACATTTACTGTGTTTCAGGAAATTTACCTAACAGATGGTGAGTGGGCAATTTTTAAAAGGGGCATTTTTGAAAAGAGCAGAGAGGGAAGGAATAGAGGCAGGCACATACTATATTTGAAGATACCTCCACGTTTATATTTTATGTATACAGGCCCATAAGATTAAGATGTCTTTGGGAATTTTTCTCTTCAAAAATAATGGAAATAATGATGGCCTTTGCTTCGTTTTCATAAATTCTTAGAGTATAACAAACCATAAATGCTCCATTTCCTATATATATAGGTTGTGTCATGGCCTTAAAAGACCATAGCCAGATTACACAAAGTGCACTCCAATCTCATTCCTGCCATTCATTAGTCTTGTTACCCTAAATAAATTGATTATTTTTTCCAGGCCTCAGTTACTTCATCTGATTTTTTTTTCTTTAAAAATAAATGTTTCTAAGTCTTTAATCTCTTCAGGTCATAGTTTGCTTGGAGAAAACCCGCTCTTGTCCAAACTCTATGAGGTCATATTTCTGGCTCCCACTTTGAACTTTGAGCGAGTTTGGGGGAACTTTTAAAGAATATTTTCACCGGTATCTTAATATCAGTCTAGCTCATTTCTCATATTCAGACTTTTCCCCCTTTTTCTTTTGCTGGTGTGCTTCTTAGTCATGTATATCAAGGCTGGTGTTGAGGAAAATGACCTTCTGGGTTGGCTTACTGCATGGTCAGAAGACCTGGGACAGGGAGCAGAAACTGTGGAATTTATAGAGGCAGATATAGCTTTCATTATCCAGTGCTGTCCCCTTTCATCTTGCAAAAACACCAGGCTTTCTTTTGGAAAACTGCCAAATAAGGACTTCCTGCCTCCTCCCTGGCCCAAGTAACTGAACTCAAGCAAAGCAGGTGATGGGTTCAGGTGTAGGCATCTGACCTTGGCCAGAATCCTCCCCAAGACTTTTCTGTCAGAGGAAAATGGGAAAATTGGCTCCTCTCTCTGGAATTTCTAAGCTGGGGAAAAACAACTCTGGGACTCCCAGTGGCCATTCAACACAAGACAAGACTTTCTGTAGAATAAAGTCATACAGAGGTAGGCAGGGTTGAGTAATGGAGAGAAAGCCTGAGCCTGTTGATATTCTGAAACTCTCAAACCCAACTATATCTGAATCAGCTGAATCCCTGAACTTTCAGCACTTGTTCTTAAAATAAATTAATTAATCAAAATTCCTTCTACTAGTTCCAGTTTGTTTTCAGCTGTGTGCAGTTAAAAGTCTCCTAGCCAGGGGCTCCTGGGTGGATTAGTCAGTTAAGCATCTGACTTTGGCTCAGGTCATAATCTTGCAGTCATGAGTTCGAGCCCCGCATCTGCCTCTCTGCTGACAGCTTGGAGCCTAGAGCCTACTTCAGATTCTTTGTCTCCCTCTCCTTCTAACCCTCCCCTGATTGCGCACTTCCTGTCTCTCTCTCTCAATAATAAACACTAAAAAACAAAAACAAACAAAAACAAAACAACAAAAAAAAACCCCAACAGCCTCCTAGCCAAAACAAGCGATTTCTTAGCTTAGTGTAAGGCTTGCTGATTGGCATCCATTAAGTGAGAAATAATATAAGATATTTTCTTTACATTAAATATAATCCTTCTAGCGCAGGTTTGGGATATTCAGAACTCTGCATTCTTCCCTCTCTTCTCAACATTTGCTTTATTAACATGAAGCATTTGTTATCCCATCTTTTCCAACGTTTTTTTTTTGTTTGTTTGTTTTAATTTATTTTTGGGACAGAGAGAGACAGAGCATGAACGGGGGAGGGGCAGAGAGAGAGGGAGACACAGAGTCGGAAACAGGCTCCAGGCTCCGAGCCATCAGCCCAGAGCCTGACGCGGGGCTCGAACTCACGGACCGCAAGATCGTGACCTGGCTGAAGTCGGACGCTTAACCGACTGCGCCACCCAGGCGCCCCTTGTTATCCCATCTTGATGCAATTGAGAGAGAAGGTGAACACTTCTGATGTGGAGTGCAGCATATAGGCCTCCTATTTGGAAGCTTTAGAACCATCCTTGCTTCCCTTCATTACAGCAAATCTTTTGTTGATGTCTCCAGGGAAGAGCAGCATTTTCCTGGCATAATGGAGTACAAAATGCATTAAACTCCTGGGTCACTCTACAGTAAGCATCAAGCCTAACTACTTGTCTTCCCCTTTTACTTAAAGTAGACAAAAAAGAACAGTCACAAACACATTTTTCCAACAACTAACCTGTATATGTGACTACTGTTTAGAAGACAGTTATGCAACATACATTCAGACCAATGAATTCATGGACCTTTTGTCAAATGACACAGTAAATATATGTATTTTATGCACCTAACAAAAGCAAAACAAAATCTTTGTTCAGGTAAAATCTGAGAAGAATATTATGGCAGCATTTATGATTATGATATTTCCATGTTTGACAAGTAACTTCCTTTCAATTATATTTACTGCTAAATGTTTCTTGAATCAAGTTATTATATTATAAGGTCAAAAATAAAATAATGTGAAGTTACAATATAGTATACATATCTGTTTTATGAGAACCAAAGCTCTAATTTCTTTTCAATAACAGTAGTAGTAACCACATTAATAATTTGATCTTTGCTAGGAGCCATTATGCCATGCACTATAAATACTTTATCTCATTTAGTTCTTACAATAGTTCTGCAAAAGGCATATTATCATCCCCACCATACAGCTGAAGAAAGTGATTCTCATAGCCCCAAGTCACATGACTGGTAAGTGGCAAAGTCTAGATTCACACTCAGGTTTATCTGACAGTACCCTGGTTGTCAACCACTACGAATGCTGTTCAACTCTTGCACAAATGCAGAAATACTTAAAATAATTATAATTCACCTACCCTGAAACTGTGATGAAATTTGAAGACATCAAAGTGGCTGATTGCTTAACCACACCTATTTCCAGAAAGAAATAATATTTTATTTCAGTTCTACAATGAGATTAATTCTATAGGTCTGTTAAAACTTGAGCACACAAATCCTCACCCCCAAATGAAATATGGTTGTTGTCTATTATTCAACAGGTAGCCCTGTATGTAGGAAATAAATACATAGTAGACTGTCCATGCAAATAAAAGAGAAAAGACGTGGTTTTTTTTGGTCCTGATTCAGTGCCCATCATTATGGATTATGATGGCTCTTTCTGAACTTTATTTCATTCACTCTACTCTTTCTACAAACCTCAAGTGGGAAAATCCATCATTCAGATATATGTGCAAAGTGAGCGGACTGTATTAATACAATTGCTGAAAGTCAAGTTGATAGAGCACAGGAAATACATCCTAATAAATGCAACATTAATGTTTATGTGGGCCGTAGAGTGAGGGGAAGGAGAATTTTCAGTTTAATGGATTATTTTGCCTCTTGCTATGAAAGTGCTACAGCTAAATAGTTTTATAATTGGTCATTTACAGAACTCTCCATCTCTGGATGTTGTGCTCTCTCTCTTCTGTGGCTGCCAATCCTTTCTCTTGTTCTTGTTGGAAGATAGCAACGAAGCCACTTCAAGGGCTCAGCCTGCTTTTCTACCTTATTGTTTAGATGAAAATATTTCCATTTGTTAAAGTACTACTTAAACATTTTTATTGGGTTTTAAACTTGACTGTGTTCTGAATGTAGTAGCACAGGCAGACATAATGCGGGATGTTTTCCTGGAGAAAACTTACTTTTATCAAAGGAGTCATCAGAATTTTCATGTAGGGGTGAAGAATAAAATTCTGGAGTTAGGTTTGAATTTAAATTCATCCTCACTACTTTTTACCAGTCTCACCTTGATCAAACAGGTACATTTCTTATCAACTTTCTTATATTTGAAATGGGAGTGATACAAGTATACTTGTCTGATAAGTAATTGTAAAGATTGCACAAAATAAGCATGGAAATATTTTAGCACTGAGTTTAGCATGTGATGAGTGTTCAATACATTTAAAAGCTGTTATTATTATTATGCTATTATTACTAAATATAACTATTTCTTAAATGTCACTATTGCTAAATTTACTGTAAAATTACCATAATAATCCATGCTGGATTTCACTCTTTTTGTTCCTTTGTTTAAATGGAAAATATTACACACACATACACACACACACACACACACACACACACACACAGTGAGAACACATTAGTAGTATTATTCAGTGGAGTGAGAATTTCTATGGCTGTGATTAAGGTGAACAAGGAATGCCATGGACTTATATACCAGACAAGCTAAGAATAGTGGGCTATGGGGTTAGTCAGCCCCAAGTTTGAAGTCCACTGTGACCTTTTTGTAGCCATACAACCTTGAGGAACTTACTTAAACTTTTTGAGTTCTACCACTGGTTTCCTCATCTGTATTTTTTTCCAGAAATATTTATTAAGCATCCCTCTTGTGCATTGTTCTTTGTGCTTGGACATATCAGTGACTAAAAGAGACAAGTGTGCTCTCTGTCTCCTCTCTCTCCCCCTCCCTTCTGTCTTTCCTCCCCTATCCTCTTCCCTTTCTCCTATCTCTACTCTTATGTCAGCTTACACTCTCATGTGGAAACAGATAGATGTGATAAATAAGTCCTACAGTGTGATAGTTGATGAACCCTATGGAATATGGAAAAGAACATGAGGCATGCTGAGGAATGTTGGGTTGGTAGTCCTGGGGGGTGTACAGGTGGGTTCTATTTTTAACTATGGTAGTCAGGGTGGATTTCATAAGGTGACAGTTGAGTAAAGACTTGAAGTGAGGGAATTGTCAGAATGGATTAGGGGAAGACCATCCCCTGCCAGCCGGAACAACCAGTGCCAGAACGCTAAGGCAGAAATATGCCTGACAGGTTGAAGGAACATCAAAGATGCCACTATGACTAAGTCAGGAAGAGAAAGGGGAAGCAAGAGGGCTTGAGATTAGAGATATGACAGGGCAGTTTGGGAAGCCTTGGTAGTCCTTGGAAGCCATCACATGTATTTTGTCTTACCATAAGTGTAGGCAGTGAGTGGTGGGATTTTAGCATGATGCGTCTGTTGGTTTAAAACAATGTCATCTGTGGTATTGAGGATGGGGGAAAGAGTGGAATTAGGGATAATTTCAGGAGGTGATTACAGGTGCTTAAGAGATGACTGGTGGTGGCTTGGGCCAGGATTTTAGCAGCAGATGATTCAAGAAGTGATACATTTGGAAGATGGTGACACTATTTCCTGGTAAATAGAATGGGAGATGTGAAAGGAAGAAAAGGGACAAGGTGAATCCAAGACATGGGGCCTGAGCAAGTGGAAAGGTGGGATTACTATCACTTCAGATGGAAGAGGTTTGGAGTGGAGCACATCTGGGGGATCAAAGATCAGATCTGGAGGTAGAAGGTGTGAGAAATTTTTTGACATCCAAGTAGAGATGCTGAATGCACAGTTGGATATACAAGTCTGCAGTTATGAAGAAAAACCTAAACTAGAGGTACATTTTCATAAAACGGAAATAACTAAGAATGACTACATGGGAATACTATTTTAAAGATTAAATGAAATAATGCGGTTAACACTGTGTATTCCCCCCAAATTTAATAACTACTAGCTAAAGACAATTGTCTGAAATGAAAAAAAAAATCCTATAGTTTTTGCAGTAGAACTGAACAAAGTGATGTCACAATCATTTTAACAGTATTTGTGACACAATTGTTTTAAGTCAATTTATATAACATAAAAGTTGGGGATTTGCATCACTGGTATACAGTTGACCCTTAAACAATGTAGGAGTCAAAGGTACTGACCCCCACACAGTTGAAAATCCACACTGAGCTTTTGAGTCCCCTAAAAGTTAATAGCCTACCATTGACCTGAAGCCTTAGTGATGACATAGACATTTAATTCACACATAGTTTGGTTTTTTTATATGTATTATGCACTGTATACTTAGGATAAAGTAAGCTAGAGAAAATAAAATATTACTACAAAAAATCATAAGGAAGAGAAAAGACATTTACAGGACTGTACTGTATTCATTGAAAAACCCCATATATAAGAGGACGTACACAGTTTAAACCCATGTTGTTCAAAGGTCAGTTGTATAGGAGAGTTTAAGCAGAGACCCAGGTATTCAAGGAAAAATAATGGGCCTGTCTTATAATATCCTTATGGGTACAGACTTTGATCACTTCATTGGGCATCTCATATCTTCCATTCACTTTGCTATTGAATACACGGTGGGGAAAATTTGATCTTACTGGTTTTGAGCTCCCTTTAGGTTTTTACAAATCGTTTAACAGCCTTTGTAGCTTAACCAAAATTCTGTTCCTTATTCATTTGATTATCGGATACTGGTCTAAGCATGTCCTTATAGTAAAAAATGCATGACCATGTTGTCTCTACACATCTATAATTGTATTTTAACACTGTCATTATGTAAGCTATATTTTAATGGCAATTATAACAAATTTTATATCAACACATCCATTTCTAGTGTTCAGGGGGAGAGCAGCATGTAGTAAATTTTATCAAAATATAGCATCTGAAGAACAGAACAGAGGGTAATTGTGTAATTCTGTATTCACTATAATTAAGTTCAGTGGAGTTGGCATAATAGAATTAAGATGAAAAAAAAAAAACAACAACAAAAAACCCAACATTGAGGCACCATGGCTCCCTGTCATAACACACCCTTTTCACATCAGAGAACATACACTTGGCGTCTTTCTTTTTCTTTTTTTAATATGAAATTTATTGTCATACGTCGCTCCTCATCAGGGAAATACAAATCAAAACCACACTTAGCATATTTCCATACAGAAATGGAGAAAGGAAGAGGCCAGAGGATGAATGGCAGACACTAAAAGAGCGGGATTATGAAAAACAACGTAGCAATGAAATATTGCTTCTGGATTTGGTAGGTGGGAAAATCTACTAGCATGTATGCCTGCTGGGACCACATTTTCTGGAACACTTAAACCCAATGTCAAATATGCTGTCTCATCTTCCTTGTAAATAGGGATGTATCTTTGCTTCCTGTTTCTTGAAAATGGGTTGTAAAGATTATCACAAGAACTGTACCATATGATAAAAGTACATTGTTTTGAAATGACTGACACTCTGTCAGGTGTCACACTCCAAGTTTGCTGTCTCTTTCTCTTAGACTTATTTTAGTTTGCAGTATGGGACTGGGTAATGGGAAAGATCACTGGAATTTTTATGTCTTCAGAAGGCAGTGTAGCATAATGGTTAAGATTGTAGGCACTGGACGTAGGTTATATTCCTGCTTTCCACTTGCTAACTATATTAGCTTGGTCAGTTTAGCTGATTATCTGCCCCTCAGTGTTCCCATCTATAAGGTGATGATAATATTCCATCCTCTTAGTACTGTCTTCAAGATTAAATGAAATTACCCATGCCAAGCACTTAATACAATGGCTAGAGCACACACAGCAAGGTCTATTTATCAACATTATCATCATCATCATCATCATCACCATGCCAGGTACTATCTCTCCAATGCATCATTTCATTATCTCCTCCCCGCCATTTCTATTTCTGCCATGTTTCTATATAAGAGTAGGGTTGTGACAGAGCTTTTCCTTCCACTGGTATCTGATCGTTAGTCCTCAAGGTGGATGGACTTGGAGACAGCATACTGCTCCTCATTGAAACAATTCCTGTTTTGGAAAGGGTAGTTGGATGTTGAGGCCAAGGAATTTTCTCTCTTCATCCGGGAGACTAAAGAAATATTCAGGCCTCAGAAGAGAAGTCAGGCAAAGGGCAAAATGGTTATTTTCATACTTTAGTGATTAAGCACAAGTCAGGCAGACTGAATTTGAACTCCTTTCCATTGTGTATTGACAGTGAGATGTTAGGTGTTTTTTGCAACTCCTGTGAGTTTACAGTTGATAAAAAGAATAATAATATTAGGACCTACTGTATAGCATCATTGTAGTAAGTGAATAAAGCATTTAGCATGTTTTTGGCATACAGTAATCAGTTAATACTTATTAACTTCCACAAATACTATCAGTACTACTAATATTATTAAGTAGTTGAACAAATCTGATGTCCTTCCTTTTCTTAAGTTGAACATAATTATTTGAATAATCACCTTACGTTTATTAAGGAGTGCTTATAAAGCCTCATGAACCCCAGAGGTCCTTCAGCTTTTCTCCTCATCAGACCTGTCCTGGAGGGGTGGAGTCAACACCATCCCATCACTGCCATCATTGTCACTTAACTAACCATATTAAACACTTTCTGTGTGCTGGGCACCAATCTTGGCCCTGTATGTGTACTATATCATGTTGTTCTCACATTCAGGTGGGAGACCTGATTATCATCATCCCTACTTTACAGATAAAGACACTGAGGTGTTAAAAAATAAGCATTTTGACTCACAGCAAGAGATGGAGCTGATATTTAAACCTCTGTCTCTCTGACCTCAATGGCCTGTAAATTTTATTATACTGCATCCTAGTAAAAAAATATGATTCCAGCCACTTAGGTAAGAGAAGTCTTGATCCTCATATTCCTATATATCCCATGCTGTCCTTGCCTCAGTACTAGTAGGGAGAGAAAAGGCCCTTTTCAAAGACCAGTCAAAGGGAAATTACTCCCTTTTGCCTTTCTTCAATCAATTAACCAATATTTTATTTCCTTAAGAATCCCCACATGTTACTTTTGGTACTTACCTTGGCCTCTTAGCATTCTTACATTCTATACATGACTCATCCACTCTATTACATGTTAATTTATTTGAGGTCAAGTAGGGTCTTATCCTGAAATGCAATTTTATCCCAGTAGTGTCCAACTCTGTGCTTTTCTTTTTATAGTTTTATAGTGCATCTGCAAATATTTCTTTGAGTTTTGTTGAATTGTGCTCATCAATAGTGCATTAAAAGTTATATACAGAGATCTTCCTTATAAAGAAAACCTTCTAAATAATTTTCTAGCTGGTTCTTTTTATAGGATTATTCTAGAAATTATAATCTTCAGGTTGCTTTGTTTTTAGAGTAAGTACTTCATGTTACCTTATTTTAACATATAATAACATAGCTCTATTGTCTATATCAAACCTATGAGTCTTCACTGGCTTGTAACTTCGCTTGTTGATTGTTGTTGATTTTTCCATTTACAGTGACATAATGTGGTCCTGTCATGGGTGGGGCTGGGTTGGAAGATACATCTAAGAGCCACAGATTGGTTTTCTAAAGAATTAACATAAAGAACTAGAGTTCCTTTCATATTTTGCAGAATCAAGAATTTCATTTTTATAATTTTGTTCATTAAAGAAGTATGGCACTATTTTCAAAATACTATCCTAATTTGCTAATCTTCTTCTCCTTAGTCTTTTTTTTTTTTTTTTTTTTAAATTTTTTTTTCAACATTTTTTATTTATTTTTGGGACAGAGAGAGACAGAGCATGAACAGGGGAGGGGCAGAGAGAGAGGGAGACACAGAATCGGAAACAGGCTCCAGGCTCCGAGCCATCAGCCCAGAGCCTGACGCGGGGCTCGAACTCACGGACCGCGAGATCGTGACCTGGCTGAAGTCGGACGCTTAACCGACTGCGCCACCCAGGCGCCCCCTTCTCCTTAGTCTTAATGAGAAGAGAGTAGGCTGAAATGAAGAAGGTCACTATGACCATTGGAACCACTGAGGTAGGAGTTAGTCACTGAGTTTTGTTTTCATCTCTCCTCTGTTAGCTTATTTCTTCAGAGCTTACTAGGTGCAAGGTACTTAACTAACCATTGTAAATGGGTTGTTTCATGATCCCCTGATAGTGAAACAGGAAAGATATGTATTATTATGATCCCCCATAGTGCACATATGGAACAGAACCTCAGAGGTAGTATTTGCTCATTAAAATATGGTAGAAGTGGAACTTGGATTCAGGTCTGTTTGACTCCCAAATCAGTGATTTTTAATTAAGGTTATATAACCTTGTGTGTTACTAGATTGTTTCCAAAATTCTCTCAGCTCTAACTTTTTATAGTTAAGTGTTTGATTCCAAGTTTAACAGGGGTGAGGAGAGGTAGGGAGGAATTCCAGAATATTGAATGTTTTTTTCTTCATATATATCTCTATATAGGTGTATATACACACCCATATATATATATATATATATATATATATATATATGATGTATAAAATTATTCATATTTAAGAACAGTTTTAAATTGAGTAAATATATGTATTTATATTTAAATTTTGGCTTCTTCTAGCCAGTAGCAAATGAAATTATTAGCACAGATAGCACAGATACATACGCACAGCAGAGAAATAGCCAATCAGATTTAATTCAGTAGCTTGCTTTTTTTTTTTTTTTTGGTAGATTTGTGTGTTGTGATTTTATATCTGCAGGTAATTTGTTGAAGAAAATATTTCTACCACTTTACACAAAACTAAATTCATTTAACAATACAGTCTCAAATGTCTTAGTACATCTTTAATCTTTAATGTCATCAGATATATAGAATTATAGACATACCCCAAAGAAATAATTTGAAGATGTAATTACTTGAATTTCCCTCATACCTATTTACTTTTGTGAATTAAAAAAACTATATATTTAATTGTATTTATCTGTTTCTCTGAAGATGGAAAATACTGACTGAAACACAAAAAGTTAAAAAATATTATCTAAAATTACAAAAACTGAGAAAATGTCAAAGAAATAAGCTTTAAAAAAAAAAAAAAACTTCTTCCTGTGGAGCCTGATGCAGGGCTGGAACTCACAAGCTATGATATCGTGATCTGAGCTAAAAGCAAGAGTCAGACCCTTAACCAAAGGAGTCACCCAGCCACCCCAAAAAATTGAACTTCTAAACAGTGTGTGTGTGTGTGTGTGTGTGTGTGTGTGTGTGTGTGTGTGGTATTTCTTCTTTGAAGGAATTAATCTCAAAGCTCTACTAAGACTTTTCAGAGACCCATTTAATGAGCAACTATTTTGTGCCTGAGACTGCACTCTGCACTAGAGATTCTAGAATAATGATAGTAATAACAATAATAAAAATATAAATTTTCAAAGACCTTCCTTCCAAGTAAAGTCCACTGGGCAAACAGAGTGAGCCTCACATTAAAAATGGCAGTGATTCTCAAACATTAATGTGCTGAAGAATCATGGCAGGCATGCTGACCAGTCCAGTTCTTTGTATGTGTGTGTGTGTGTGTGTGTGAGTTTATTTTTGAAAGAGAGAAAGAACAAGCTCGGGAGGGGCAAAGAGCAAAGGAGACAGAGGATCTGAAGCGGGCTGTGCGCTGAAAGCAGAGAGCTCCATGTGGGGCTCAAATTCACAAACCGTGAGATCATGACCTGAGCCGAAGTTGGACTCTTAAACCAACTGAGCCACCCAGCTGTCCCAAACCAGGCTGATTCTTGATCCCCTTCTCCAGTTGGTCAGGTATGAGGTCTAGGTAACTCTATCTTTAGTGAGCACCTCCAGGAGAGTCTAAGATGGATGTTCCCAGCTGTCCTCAGTCTTCAGTGAGCATCAGATTTGCTTGAGAGTATTGTTAAGAAAGATTGCTGGGCTCTACCTCTACACTTTCTGGATCAGTAGGTTTATATTTCTAATCATTCCTTAGTTGTTGCTGACATTGCTATCGAAGGGACCACACTTCAAGAACCACTTATCACTTGTTTATTGAAAACATGCCTCACAATTCTGTAGTATAGGATTGTGTGTGCAGTGAAAGAGACATGCACAAAGACACATGGAGGCAAGGGGACTCCACCCTAATTGGTCAAAGGTAACAACAGTAGCTAGAATCGATTGACTCAGGAAAGGTTATAAGAACTTGCTCATTTAATCCTTTCAATAGAGTATGTAGGGGCTACTTCATGTCCCCGTGTCCTAAACTGGTAGGAAGCAGATTAAGAGTTCAAATCTAGGAACTCTGATTCCAGAACCCACATTCTTAACCATTCATAAAGGTTGTCAGTGAAGGCCTTCTGGCCTCCAAGTGTAGATAGGAGGATGAGTGGACACAAATCCAGTACTCATCTGGTGTGTGTGTTGTAGGAGGTGGGAGAGGATGAGGGCTTCCAGAGGAACCAGCCCTACCCACACACCTAGCCTAAGTAGGTCTGATTATTAGGAGTCTAAAGAGTATAACTATGGTATGGTGAGAAGCATTCTAGAAACCTGGGGTTAGAATTCTCAGTAATGAGTTTTGCTGCTAAGAAAAAGTAAGAGTGACTTACTTTACTTTTTGCATGTGAAAAGAAGTTTGGAGATAGTCCCACTAGTGTTAATTCTGCTGTGGAAGAAGTGCCCGCAAGGGACAAGCTTCCTCCACCTTTTATCTCCCACTTCTCTAGCATGTCACTGTGATCCCTCTACTTACAAGGTGACTGCTGACCCTCTACAGTTCTCTAACCATCAGGCAGGAAGAAAGAAGAGGGGGAAAAAGGAAAGAAAGACAAAGACAGATAAAAGTGTGTGTTAGGGAGCCTGGGTGGCTCAGTCCATTGAGCTTCTGACTTAGGCTCGTGTCATAATGTCACAGTTGGTGAATTCAAGCTCCCAGCATCAGGCTCTGTGCTGTCAGCTCAGAGCCCACTTCTGATCCTCTGTCTCACTGCCCCTCACCCACTCATGAACTCTGTCAAAAATAAGTAAATGTTGGGGCGCCTGGGTGGCTCAGTCGGTTAAACATCTGGCTTCGGCTCAGGTCATGGTCTCGTGGTCCGTGGGTTCGAGCCCCGCGTCGGGCTCTGTGCTGACAGCTCAGAACCTGGAGCCTGTTTCAGATTCTGTGTCTCCCTCTTTCTCTGACCCTACCCCGTTCATGCTCTCTGTCTCAAAAATAAATAAATGTTAAAAAAAAATTAAAAAAAAGTAAATGTTGAAAAAAAAAGAATGTGTGTTGTGTGTGTGTGTTGTGGGAGGGCACGAATATCAGGGCTACAGAAAGGCAGTGTCTAAATCAGAGAGCAAATTATTTGCTGCAACTCATCAGCAGACTTCCATTTAGATCTCAAGGATGTAAGGCTTAAACCTGACTACCTTCACCTTAAGGATAATGAGGTCCACTAAACCAGGGCTCTGATAGTAAGGAATAGGCAGAGAGAGTTTATTGATTAGACAACTAGCAGTCGGCACAGATTTCCTCCCCACCGTTACAAACATATACCCCCCCAACTGTATTTTATTTCATATATTGTACTTTAAAGAATGGTGGGAAACTTTACTTATCTGTAAATAGTCTCTTAGAAAGGGTACAATTATATAATTATACAACCCCCTGGAGACCTCCTTTCTTCTAAAAACTCTTTGAAAACTGTTCAAGGTTGAGGACATTTTGATCTTAATTTAGTAACTTGCAGTTGATTATCCTGGAATGACATCCTCTCTCTGCAGATGTTCTGTCAGGCTTTAGAAAATTCTGGAAGAAGTGGACAGAGATGTTTTATGGTACATGTATAAGTGATATGAATCTATTCAAAATAAAATTCATTTAGGGACCAAAAGGCATTCATTTCTGCTGTGTTTTTTCTTCTTTACATGTTCACAAATTTTCCTTTCTAAAATGCCTTTGAACAAATCTGTTAGATATCATGTATCTACTTCTCCTGTCTGAATTCTTTATAACCAAACTTTCTTCAGCCTGTGCTCTCTCATTCTTCTTTGTTGAAAGTATTTCTCTGGATCCTCACCTCTTCTTCTTACCTCATATTTGAACTCCTATCTTAAACTAAAGCAATAGTCTTCTATGACTTCTCCAGCCCTCGAAGAACCTGCTTTTGTGGGACAAAGAAAGAAAAAGGTAGACTTACTGGTTAACTGAGAAGGTGAGCAATATGTGGAGTGTCTCAGAGAATTAAAACGTAAGAAAAGTAAAAGCACTAGAAGAAACTGAGAGATGGGCTTGTTCAAACATTTTATTTTACAAATGAGTAAATTGAGTTCTAAGAGAAAAATATGACAAACTGCCAATCTCAGTGGCATGACACATTGGAAGTTTATCACTCACTGACTCAGTAGTTCATTATGGACTTCTGTTGTTCAAAGGTCAGCTTTCTGCTCTGTGATTCAGGCACCCACCACGTCCGTCCATCATGTGCCTTTACATTTGTCTCAAAAGGGAAAGGGGAGAGGAAGTTGCAAGCGCACAACCCATTATCCTTCAAATATAAACTCTTCACATCACTTTTGGTCAAGTTCTTTGGGAAAGAACCAGTAATGTGGCCACACACAGTTGCAAGTGGAGACGGGGGATGTTGCCCCTGGCTTGGTTTTAGTGCTGCTTTTATAATCTGGAGGAGCTAATTAAAAGTCTTCCCTCTACAACTGGTTGTTTCCACCACAATGAGTGATCAGCCTGAGGCAATAGATTCAGTGTGTGTGTGTGTGTGTGTGTGTGTGTGTGTGTGTGTGTAGTTGTACAGACAGTTTAGTATGAGCTGACACTTGGGGGCCTGTACCTTAAAAAAGAGTACAGATCAAATTGCTTCTTGCTTTCTTTCCTAGTTCACGATGACTCCTCCCTAATTCCTATCATCCTGCTATTTCACTCCCACCTCAATATCAGATAAAAGTTGTGAAATAAATTTTTCCAAAGCCTCCAGTGCTTTGAAAGGTAATAAAGTACTCGGACCCTCTGCAACTTCTACCAATTTCAAATGGTAAATTTGTGGAAAGTAAATTGATATTGATTTAAAAAAAAAAAGATGTTTTTTTTCTTGTACACCTACACCCTGAACCATGGTGCAAAATTAATGGAAAATTAGAGAATTCTGTCTTCTAGTTGTAAATTAAAATATTTTTAATTGTAAAAATACAATTTTTTACAAGTGCAAAAACTACAAAAATGGAAAATATACAAAGAGAAAAAGTAAAAAAAATAACTGAAATTCCCATTTCTCATAAATCATCTCCCTAACATTTTTAAAGTTGTCTTTTGAGACTATTTTTGTGAGGGAAGGTGCACATAAACACAACACAAACATATTTTTACTTGGTACTATATTATGAACATGATTCCATATCACTTTAATGAAAATTTGTATTTTAATTTTTAATGGATGAACAGCACTCCATTATTTATTTAACCAGTTCCCTACTGCTTAACATTTAGATTACCTCCATTTTGCTTCTCTAAACAATGAAAAAAACATCCCTCTTCCCATTTCTTTGAGCAGTTGTTCACTTATTTCCCTAGAACGGATTTCTAGAAATTGGATGGCTGCTTGTTAATTTTGGTACTTACACTCCTCCTGTCTTCCAGAAGTGTGACACTGCATCACTTTTCTGCTAGCAGTTGCGCATCCTGTGTGGTTTTAACCTGTCACCAATACCAGGATCACCACCTATTTAAGTCTTGGTCATTCTGATGAGTAAAATCTGGCAATTATTTTTTTTTATTATTTAAAAAAAAGTTCTAATGTTTATTTTTTAAGGAGAGAGAGACAGAGCATGATCTGAGGAGGGGCAGAGAGAGAGGGAGACACAATCTGAAGCAGGTTCCAGGTTCGGAGCTGTCGGCACAGAGCCCGACAAGGGGCTCGAACTCATGAAATTTGAGATCATGACCTGAGCTGAAGTGGGATGCTTAATTGACTGAGCCACCCAGGTGCCCCAAATCTGATAATTATTTTAATTTAATTTATTTGATTAGTAATAGTAAGATTGAATACATGTTCATATATTCATTGGCTGTCCCTCTTCTTTTGTGACTTTATGACCTTTACCCATGTTGTTTCATTTGATTTATAACTTTGAATATATTAATATGTTTATTTTTTATGTATTATATGATGCAGTTTGATTTCGTTTACTAATTTTTCTATGTATCAGAGATGTAATACTGTCAAGTCTATTAAAAAAAACCCTTTAATGAACACAGATGTGTAGAAAATCACCAGTCACCCTCTTGAATTTTATAGTGATTTCCTTTGGGCAGTATGGGAATGTAAATCCTTGCTTCATATATATTTTTTAATTTTTTTAATGTTTATTTTTGTGAGAGAGAGAGAGAGAGAGACAGAGCATGAGCAGGGAAGGGGCAAAGAGAGAAGGAGACACAAAATCTGAAGCAGGCTCCAGATTCTGAAATGTCAGCATTGAACCTGACTCAGGGCTCAAACTCACGAACTGTGAAATCACGACCTGAGCCTAAGTAGGATGCTTAACTGACTGAGTCACCCAGGTGCCCCAATCCTTGCTTCATATTATGGTTGGAAAGAATCTATCCCTCTGAAGAATCTTGCCTTGTTTATAAAAATGGCATTTGAAGTTGTGTGCTTGCCATCAGAAAAACAGAATTAATTTTTAGTATGAAATGCTGATTATCAACAACAGGCTAAGATAGTGCCTAGCAACATGAAGTGAGGGGCCTTGGGAGGGGGGGGCAGCCTCTGTCCCCTCCAAAAAAAAGTAGGGATTTAACCTCTGGGACTCCTGCTTGGGGTGTCTTGATACAATCAGCCTAGGTAGTATGTCTTTTGAAGTATGATGAGTAGGTTGAGAAGTCAAAGCATTTATTATCCTTTGTCCCTTCAAAAAATGAGTGGAAAGTGTTGTCAAGCAGAGGTGATCAAATCGAGATATGCAGACTTGGAGCTCCCTTCATAGTCCTTAAAGTCAGTGTGAGACAACATGCCAATATAAATTATACTGATAACAGTATCAATGAGGCAACATTTAGTCCTTTAAATGACCTAACATTGTTTTTGTAGTATACTGCCCATTGGTAAATAGACAGCTATTGAATAAATCTGTCCATTATAATGAATGAATCCAGCACTCACATTTTGAAAAACTGAAACTGTATCCATTTGTCGAGAACAGAAGCTACTTGTTCTGCTTTATTTCCTCAGGTAGACTAGATGATTTTGTGGGCAGTAAGATGTTGCTACATCCCCGCCCCCAGAGCTGTCCAAAACTTGAAGCAGGTGCCTGGTCAGGTAGTTGGCTCCTTATTACTGAGAATATTAAAGTAGATGTGTATGATCAGCTAATTAAAGAAACTATTTATAATCTCTACAACTGTTGTATTCACTAGGGCATCCAATTACTCTAAAGAAGTCCTAATGATGCCTTAAGATAGTTTTGATTTTGATTAGCTGTACTCTTCTAATTATATTATCCATCATCATTTTGAGTATTAAAACATGCCTTTGTTCTCTTGTAACCTAACTATGTGGTCTTGGGCAAGTCACTAACCTACTTGGATACAGTTTTTAAGATGAAATAGAAATAATATTATAAGCTTTGAAGGACTGCAGAAAGATGAGTGTACTATTTATAAAATGCCTAGTATGTAGGCTGCCCCATGATACCTACTTGGTTAATTATAAATGTTGTTGATTTTATTTTTAATTTTGTTCCCAAACATCAATATTTGTATGTGGAACCCTAAAATTTGTTCTGAAAGTAGAGGACTTTGGCAATCCGGAAAGCTATTTGGACTCCTCCAATACTCCACATATACATTTCGCTTCTATTCCTCGAATCTTTATATTAATAGAATAAATGATGCTTGGTATGAGGACTCCAAGGTGATGAGAAACTATGGTTTAATATACACCTGGAAGTATGGATGGATTTCTATGCCCACTGCAAATGTGAGAAAGGCATTATTCCCACATTTTAAGGAGGTGGTGAAACGAACAACCAACTTGAGGAGACACTGGGGTGGGAAATCAAAGACCTCATTCCCTCTTGTGTTTACCTCACAGCTGCCCACATGGGCTTTTAAGTTCTGCAACAGGAATTCCCACCTCATAGCCTTGTAGTTAGAAGTAAATTATGACACATAACTGATAACTAATAAATGTTATAGTTATAATAAATATCATTTATGTTTGCTTTGTGTTAAGCATTTTACAGTTATAACATCTTGAGGGATGTATTGTAATGGTTAAGAGTGTAGTTTTTCGAGGGGTGCCTTGGTAGCTCAATCAGACTCTTGATTTCGGCTCAGGTCCTGATCTCACAGTTCATAAGTTTGAGCCCCACATCAAGTCTTGCATCAGGTTCCATGCTGACAGTGCAGAGCCTGCTTGGGATTTTCTCCCTCTCTCTCTCACTCTCTCTCTCTCTCTCTCTTTCAAAAATAAGTAAACTTTAGGGCGCCTGGGTGGCGCAGTCGGTTAAGCGTCCGACTTCAGCCAGGTCACGATCTCGCGGCCTGTGAGTTCGAGCCCCGCGTCAGGCTCTGTGCTGACAGCTCAGAGCCTGGAGCCTGTTTCCGATTCCGTGTCTCCCTCTCTCTCTGCCCCTCCCCCGTTCATGCTCTGTCTCTCTCTGTCCCAAAAAAAAAAAAAAAAAAAAAAAAAAAAAAAAGTTGGCAAAAATAAGTAAACTTTAAAAAGTATTTTTAGGAAAGAGTGTAGTTTTTTGAGTTAGATAATCCTGGGTGGGAATCTTACCCTGATTACTTCTTCTTTTTTTCAGTTTTATTGAAGTATAATTGACAAGATTATATTTAAAGTATACATTGTGATGATTTGGTATATGTATACATTGTGAAAGGAATATTTCTATTGAGTTAACACATTCAACAGTTCACTTATTTATAAACTTTACTGTGTATGGGAGAAAACACTTAAGTTCTACTCTCTTAGCAAATTATATAGTACAGTATTTGCAAGTATAGCCACCATGTTATACATTAGATCCTAAAGCCATATTTATCTTATAGCTAAAAGTTTGTACCCTTTTAGAAACCTCTCCCTATTTCCCCCATCCCCCAGCCCCTGGCAACCATTTTTCAGCTGTTTCTAGGAGCTTGACCTTTTCTACCTTCCTTCCCCTTCCCTTCCCTTCCCTTCCCTTCCCTTCCCTTCCCTTCCCTTCCCTTCCCTTCCCTTCCCTTCCCTTCCCTTCCCTATCTCACCTATAAATTATTCCATGTAGTATTTGTCTTTATCTGGCTTATTTCACTTTGCATGATGCCACCTCCAAGTTCATTTATGTTGTCACAAAGGGCAAGATCTCCTTTTTTAGGCTAAATAATATTCTGTCACCTCTTCACTGAGTGACTTTGGGTATATTATTTATACTTTCTAGGCCTTGTTTTTTTGTTTTTGTTTTTTCCATAAGAAACTATACTAACAGTTTATTTTCTGATACAGGGAACCTTTGCTGAATCAAGAAATGCTTAGCTGAGAGGATAAAAGTGACATTTAACACTGCATTAATATTTATTATTACTCTCCTTATTATTTTTTATAATAAATTATATGATAGTAATAATAATAATAATAATAATAATAAATAGTACTAATTTTATAACATGCTTAGGATGTATCACTTCCCATATATTATCTCACTTAATCTGTATCACAAGTTCCTATATAGATATTATCTTCCACAATTTTTCCTTCAGGGGAAATTGAAGCTCTGGGTAGCTTTCTCAAGATATAAACTCAGGTCTGAATCATGCCAAAACTGTGTTCTCAACTACTCTGTGTGTATAATTCCACATCTGAATTTGTTGGTGGTTGTTGTTTTTAACTTCCAAGCATCTGATCTGAAATTCCTTTCTTTATTTGGGGAATTTTCCACTTTGTGAGTCTTGGTGAGAAACAGAGCCTCCCATTATACAAGCTGAAAATACCAGATACATTGTTTACTCTCTTACTCAGTCTCCCTTACAGCTGGAAGACTGTCAAGTGACCTAGAGTTGGCCAATTACACCCATGTCCTAGATTTTGAGTTAGAAATAAATGATGTGAAGAATCAGGGACACCAGTGCCTGTGTCAGCCTCCCGTACCCTGTTCCTGCTGGGTCAGCAAGGCAGCTGGGGACATATATTGCTTGTCATGATTCTTTGATTTCAATAGAATAGTCTTGGCTTCTGGTTGTTTAGTCTGTTTCTAGTTACTGAGACCTAACCAGTAACCTTTCAATAATTTCCTTTTCTGCTCAAATCAGCCATATCTGGTTCCTGTTGCTTGCAAATAAGAACTTCCCTGATATATGATGGTGACCTGCTTTTCCAGTTAGATGTAACATATTCCTGTCAGGGGCAGAGGGAAGGAAAGTTCCCTGAACATCTAAAAATGGGAAAAATGACATAAGGAGGAAGAATTGAATCCTCTGTTACAATTTATCTTCCACTCCCTTTGTTTCACAGATCACACACTAAGTAAATACCATAGCCCTCACCTGTTTACACACGGGTGAAGTAAACCCAGCACTGCCAACTCAGAGACCCACTGAGCTGTACCATGTATAGTCTATGATGTGAGAGACTTCACTCAGTGTCATTGCCACTTGACACTACATTGGTCCTCTTTTTTGGAAACAACTTCTGTGTGTGACAAGAATATGCTAAACTAAGACATAAATGGATGGAAGTCAAAGATGCCAAAATTAGCTACAGGGGGAAAAAAGCATAGAGACTTATGTTTTCTACTTTTAATGATGTTAGGGCCCCACGTAGGGAAAAGTGAGCCTGGCTTGGGAGTGTTGAACTTCCATGTGGCAATATGTCCTTGATCTATGATGATGATGATGATGATGATGATGATGATGATAGATAGATAGCATCATTAACATTTGTCAATGTTTCCTGGGTGAAAAGCACATCATTCTAATGACTTTTTACCTCTACTACAACCCTGTGAAGTAGGAGAAATTATTCCAGATTCTTCAAAGTTCCAAAAAATTAGCAATGTAACCTAGGTCACAGTTGGGTGGTAGAACAACCAGAACTGAACACTAGATCAGCCTGAATTCCTACCCTGTGATCTTAGTAATTATACACCCAATACAGAGTCATTTAAATGTGACCACAGCAGGGGCTCCTGGGTGGCTCAGTCTGTTAAGCTTCTGACTTTGGCTCAAGTCATGATGTCAAGATTAGTGAGTTCAAGTCCCACATTGAGCCCCTCATTGGACTCTCTGCTGATGGTGCAGAGCCTGCTTCTCTATCTCTCTCCCTCTCTCTCCTGCTTGGGACTCTCTCTCTCTCTCTCTCTCTCTCTCTCTCTCTCTCTCTCTCCTTCTCTCTCCATCCCTTCCACACTCTTTATCTCTTGCTCTCTCAAAATAAGTAAGCAGGGGTGCCTGGATGGCTCACTTGGCAAAGTGTCTGACTCTTAGCTTCAGCTCAGGTCATGGTCTCACAGTTTTTGCGA
Source organism: Neofelis nebulosa (assembly GCF_028018385.1). NCBI lineage: Eukaryota > Metazoa > Chordata > Mammalia > Carnivora > Felidae > Neofelis > Neofelis nebulosa. The sequence goes on along the minus strand of NC_080785.1, from coordinate 121,223,132 downwards.
GTTTGAGTCCCATGTGGGGCTCTAGGGTGGCAATGCAAAGCCTGCCTGGGATTCTCTCTTTCCTTCTCTCTTTGTCCCACCCCCACTCACGCTATCTCTGTCTCTCTGAAATGAATGAATGAATGAATGAATGAATAGTAAGGAAAGAAAACTTAAAAAAATGTTGCCATAGCAGTGAAACATGTACCTACTTTTGAGATTCTAACTCAGAAGCTGTGGAGTTAAGTGCAGAGCAGTTGAGTATGATTGAACTAAGATATCTTTATAGATAACACATAATATAAGGGAGTTCTTTAAAAGTGTATTGGCATATTGTGCTGTAATGTCCTATCTGTGATTGTTTAACTTTTGAGTAACTCACAAATCCTCATCTGATCTCTAGCCTCACTATCTCTTATATAATATTTGGTCCAATTGAGGTAACTATCTTTGTTCTTTCCCTCAAACACCAGTTGAATGTCAACAACATGCTCACCATCTTGTGGATATATTCCTTTACTTATTCAGGAGCTGAAGAAGAGCAAGAGAGAAAAAAAGACACAAGTCTCCCAGCATATGAAATATGGTCATCATGTTTTATATCCTTTGTATGGTTAGTAGAATCTACTAACTTTTATTAATTTTTTGTATAAAAATCCCATTCACACTGCATTTTTACCAATGGGTTATTATTTATATTCTATTTTATTAGCACTGACAATTACAGACTATTGACAAACTCATCAGGCCCTACATTTTCATTCTAAAATCATGAAAATAAGGTGGAAAGTGGAAAATTTATGTATATCTTTTCTTTGGTGAGATGAGGGACTAACCTTAATATCACTTTTATCATTCCTTTTAAATTATGCATTCTTGGGGCACCTGGATGGCTCAGTCAGTTAAGTGTCCAACTTTAGCTCAGGTCATTATCTTGCAGTTTGTGAGTTTCAGCCCCATGTTGGGCTCTGTACATACGGCTCAGAGCCTGGAGCCTGCTTTGGATTCTCCGTCTCCCTCTGTCTCTGCCCCTCCCCTGCTTGTACTCTGTCTCTGTCTCTCTCTCAAAAATAAATAAACATTAAAATTTTTTTTCTTTAATTGTGCATTCTTTCCTTGATACATGTGAGAGATTTCTGTTTGGGCAAATGGCCGTCTTAAGGGAAAACCTTCAGCAAATGGAAAGTTTTTAGGTTATGGTAAGATCAAGCACATTTTTTTTTCCCAGTAATTAAAAAAAAAAATTCTTCCTGGAAGTTCAACTCTACCATAAGTTTCACACTGAAAATCTTTCTGCATATAAATATAACTTCCCACAAAATTCTGGGAAATTTTATTAGTAGAGACTGGTGTTGAATATACCCACTTCATTTCTCTATGCCTTTTTTCTCTCCCTAGCTATCTTGACATTAAAATATAGTAGAGTCACAGAATAAGCAGTGTAAGAGATTGATATGGCATTTGATGTAAGTCTCCCGAGTAAAATTTAGATGGGGATGCTATGAAAGTCACATGGGGGAAAAAATCTGAAAATATTATTATGTTATCAAAAGTGCTAAAATAACAGCAGTAAATCTTATTTCTAGCTAATAAAATATCATCCCTTAAATGATGTTATATTATTGCAGAAAAGCAATGGATACACCTATCTTCTCTATTCTGAAGATGCTAAGGAGTGGGGACAAACGAGCTACATTAATTGTTTTGGATTCAAGTTGTAGTTTTTAGCAGCTCTACTTTTTTAGTAAGTTTTCCAAAGTGAATGTTGTTAAGTTATCATCACCACTAAATATGCTATTGTGTAAATTTATACACAAAAAAATTATTGCATATATTATTTTTAAATGATTTTTATAAATATGTCTGTCATTGTTATTATTCCTTCCCATTAATTTATTATACATTATGTTTATCTTTTATGGTTTAAAAGGGATATATGTTCAAACTCATTCAAATATTTATTTGGTGTCTACTAAGTGGTAGGCACTCCACTAGGCAATAGCGTTATTGCATTAGACTTGGAAAATGTCCTTGTCCTCCAGAACTCCAGATACTGCTCTAAAAGAATTACTGGGTCAAACTAAGTCAAACAGTTTCTTTATGGCAGAGCTTCTTAAGAGTCTTGTGAATTATGAGTCTCTGAGAAGGAGATGTACTGGACAACCAGTCCCAAATTTGTTTGAAATGGACCTTTTCTTTCGTGGAATTTTTTTTTAAGTTTATTTATTTTTGAGAGACAGAAAGAATAGAAAGAATGAGCAAGAGTAGGGGAGGGGCAGAGAGAGTAAGAGAGAGAGAGAGAGAGAGAGAGAGAGAGAGAGAATCCCAAGCAGGTTCTGCAATGTCAGCACAGAACCCAATACGGGGCTTGAACTCAGGAACCATGGGATCATGACCTAAGCTGATATCAAGAGTTAGATGCTTAACCGACCGAGCCACCCAGGCGCCCCTCCTTTATGGACTCTCTCATAGGATTTGTGATCCACTGAACACACTTGTAGACATATCAGTATTCTGTAATGATTAGTTAATTACTTTTTATTAAGCAACTATAAACTGAACTTATGGCATTAGTCTGGGTTTTTTGAATGATGCAATGATGTACAATGATGAACATTGGGATTATAAGGGAGTCAGTTTTTTTTTTCATTTAAAGAAATACACACACATATCCATATATTTATATGTAAGATACATTTTATATAATACACAATGTCCTCTGAGGAGGGTAAAGTTGTTTTCAACTTGGGAGCTCAAAACAGGTTTAACTGAGCATGAGAATGTAAGCCGAGCAGAATTTCAGTAAGTTATTTGATCCTGACTGTTGGGTAAAATCAGGCATTTCCACTGGTCAGTCTGACCTTAATGGAACAACATTCCATCTGGAGGGAATAGTACGATCAGACATATAGTGGTGGGGATTGCCAGATTGTAATATTCCAGTACCTGGAAAGTATTGGAACATCTGCTTTCTCCACGGTCTAGAAAGTCAAATCTCAAGTGAAATGCAAGTATAACACAGGCCAGTGCTGTTTGCTTTGCATGCTCCTTTCATTCTGTAGTGTGCGACAGTGTAGGAAACTGTTTAAGATTATTGTTATCCAAGAGGGTTCTCAGTCACAGGAGTGGAAAAAAGAAGTTTCTCTTCCTGTGTTTCTGCCTGCTCTTGAGTGAGAGAAGCTGCCAACATCACTGACCTTGTCATAGGTATCTATCTACAGGGAGAGTGTCAAGGCTCACTCTGGTGAGAGGTAGTTAGAAGTTGAAAGAAGGACTTCAGAGATAGGCTACAACTTTTGTACACTTTCTACACCTGTTACAGTAAAGACGTCATCTCAGTGATCCCCTTCTCTGGTAATCCCATTATATTTTCCCCCCATTGTGTGGCAGAACTTTAGAGGTAAAACTGATACAAGTTTGGAGAACAGTCTTAAAATTCTAGCTCCTTGAATAGGGCCTAACCCAACAGTTTTTCAATAATCTTAATAACCACACTCATAATAATGACTATCATATTAACTGTTGTTTGTGCTAAAATACATTACCACATTTTTTTCTTCAGCTTTACAACTTGGGTTCTACCATTATTTCCATTTTACGGGTTAGGAAAGGGAGGTTCAGAGATACAGAGTCACTTGGTCAAGGGTCACACAGCTAGGAAGGGATAAATTTGTGCCCTTTCTGTTGGATCCTACAGTTCTTCAAAATGTACCTAAGGACATTTGAATGAATTAATAAATAAATCCTCATAGTCACATGGACCAGGTCATTAAGCTCAGCATAATGGCATAATAATAGTTGGACAGTTAACACCTGAATTTCCTTGCATTGAATTTTCTAAATGATGTTTAGTTGATGGCCTCATGATTACTACCATGTGATAGGAAAGGGTACATTTTGGTGTTTGGGATAAGATCTCACATTGAGTAGAATAGGTTTTTATTTCTTGACTAATGGGATATGAGTAACAGATGACCTTGAGGTGCCATCTAGAAGTGCTTCTGTGTAGTTCATCATGTCAGCCCAGCCAATAATTTTAAAATGTTCAGAGTTGATAATATATGCAGCCATAAAGCATATTTCTAATCAATGCAAATAATATTTTTCCTATGCTAAACCCAGAGTTAAATTATAACACACAGCATAAGATTAATGGGCCATTTTTTCATCATCACTTTGTTAAATTACTTAGTTTGGAAACCATTCAGAAGGATGTGAATTGGAGCTGTGCTGAGCAGCTGGAATGAGGTTTTGTCTGTGATAGAAGTATTCCCACCTCTGACCCCTACTTTCAGCTTTTCAGGAAAGAAGGGAAAATTTCTCCTAGAAAAAAAATCACATGCTTATAAGCTGGCTCATATATCAAAGAGTGTTATGTCTTCTAAGCAAAGCATATCTTGGTATATAAAATATTTTTTATCTACCCTTTATACAGTGAACACTGCTTCTGACGTGAGGTCTTTTGCTATTTGACTCCTGGATCACTTTTGTGAATATATTTTGGTTGAGACTGAGTTTGAATCTGGTATATGTCCATAATGCAGTGCATCTAAGTGATGTGCATGATCAAAAAGGCACGCTCCTTGAGGGCATGCATCATTGGTGTAATCACGGAGCTGTGCTTGGTGTCTAGTGTTTAGGCAATGCTATTTTCAGTAAGCATTTGTACTGAATAATGTGTGGTTCTAATGAGGAAAGCATGGCTTCGTGTTTTAGAGAGGCAGAGTATCCACACTTGTGTTCTGTGACCATTGAGTACCAGAATCTTGTGTTTTTCTTCAGTTCTCTTTGTGAGTTTCCTGAAAGGATGTTTCCTGGACCTTAGAATACCCATCTCCTCCTGTGTTCCTGGAAGGATAACTCTTCTTTTTAAAAGTAGTTAATCCCATTATTGAATGAGATAGAATTTATTACCTCCCTGTGAAGAGAATTTATTTCCCCCCAAACTGCACCTGTCCACCGGTGTATGTCTGTACACACATACACAGACATACATCATATATGCTCTATTTCAGCAGTTACCCAATTGCACTGTACTTACTTGTTAAGTTCTGCTTGTTCAGAACAAGTTTTTAAGTGTGGTGCTTTTCTCTTTGACATTTATCACTACCTAATTATTCTAACACCTAAAATGATGTCTGAATTGGATCACATTGTATTGATAATATATAGACAATAATCCTTTGACTTATGACTTCTAACTAGGGATTCAGCTGAAAACTACCTTTAAAATTTTTGTACTTTGTACTGTTGAACAGCTTCTTAAGTCATTGCATATGGGACACAACCCGGACTAGGGGTTTTCAAAGTGTGGTACCTGGATTAGCACATCAGCTTGTCCTAGGAATTCATTAAATATCAAATTCTTGGGTTTGCTCCACAGTTACAGAATCAGACAGTCTGGGGGTGGGGCCCAGTGTTTGTGTTTTAATGAGCCCTCCAGGTGACCTTCATGCATGCTCAAGTTTGAAAACTCCTGGCTTAGTCGTGAAACTTAGGGTTTAGGCTTTGGACAGATCCAATAAGCCACTGGGGTGACCATGAACAAGTTACTTCTCGTGCCTTCTTACTATTTTTGTGCCTCACTTAGCTTATAGTGATTTATTTAAATTAGATTAATACATGAAGTGCTTTCACCAGAGTGACCAAAACATAGTATCTGTTCAATAAAGTCTAGCTGTTATCATTATCATCAATCAGAACTTTTTAACTCATCCTGAAGACACTTTGTAATAAATGTAATCATGCAGTGTGAAAAATTAGCAGCTTAGTAAAGCCTATTAATTAGTTTATCTGACAGGCTCTCGGTAGGAAATCAAGGGTACACCAAAAAAATAATTTGAGCAGAATGTAGAGAAAAAAGATAGTGCAGCATTGGGTTCAGTAAAGGCTTGGCGATTCTACCACTTCCTCTCCAAGAAGAGGAAGGAGAAGGGAGGTATTACTAGAGAGAGAGGGCTCCCCATGGAAGCTCTGCACCCCTCATAGAAGCTGTACATTAGGCGAGGGGTGTAACCAACCCTGAGGAACTTGGCAGGGTGGAAGACAGAGGAGTTAACATCTTGACCTCACTCTCCTCCGTCATTCCCAACAGCCTTTTTTTGATGCTTTTAATTGGGAAAGCCAAATAGAGGCCAGAGCCAGGATACTTATTAAGGCCGGCCATGAGAGCCATCCATACCACAGAGTTGGCTAGAGATAGAATCTGGAAGGGCAAATAGGATATATTTGCCACAGGTAGTGAGCAGGTTCTAAAATCACTTGCCATTTTAACATAATTAATCATTGTAGAAGAACTGAAGAACAAGTGGTTTGTTCTGACCTGGCAGATCCAGGATACTTCAGGGCAGAACTGGTATTTGAGTTGGGTTTCAAAGGAAGAACTGGAGTTTAATGGAGAATGCGGAGTAAGAATTGGTGAAGAGCCAAGGGAAAGGGAGAGAGTCATTGCAAGTGAAGAAAAAGCAGGACGTATGGTATAAATAGCAAATATTCTTTGGAGCAGAGAATGGGTAGGCAATAGCTGGAAGTTAAGATGAGATCAATACCCAAATAATATTAAAGTTCCCTCCTTTAAGCTCACTTTCTACGTTCTACTCCCTTCACTAAGACTGAGGGAGTGAAACTTGACTCGGGGAGGGAGCAATGACAGGATAAAGAAAAGAGAGGAGAATAAGAATAGAAAATTTAGTAATACCATAGTGCAGCTGTGTAATGATGGGTACTGTCACTCCATCCACACATGGGGATGTGATTGTGACAAATACAGACTCAGTTCTTGACTCTGTGTCTTCCCTCAAGGTACTCAAATCTCCTAGGCTGCAGTCTCTCAATCTGTGGGATGGGGGTACAGTGTAGCTCACTTCAGGGTTACTACAGCGTTCTCAAGAGTTTCTGTAGGGATCTAATAAGAAATGGAAGTAAGAGGTGAGTCCAGAAATGAGTTTTTAATACATATAAACTAATGTGATGATGGCGGTGATGATGGTGATGGTGATGAGAAGAATCATAGCTAACAGCCATTGAACATTTGATATGTGCCTGCTACGTACTGTGCTAGTTCTTTTACATATCTTTTCCCAGGTAGCTTTCTTCTCTCTTAGCTCTCTTTCTATAGACAAGAGACAATCAATGGCTCAATCATGAGGAAAGTATCAGAGGGAATATATACCAGAAAGTTAATTCTTAATGAACCCGAGAGCTTTATAAAACAGGGCATGTAAAATTCTGACAAAGACCTGTGGCTAAAGAACTCAATTAGAAAACTTTTGATAAAGTATTCATACATAGGCACAAACAAGTCGAGGCTTTTTGGTGAGTATGTGGTAATTTAGTATTAGTGTGATGTCTTTTGAAAGTTCTATGTTCTTGAGAGGTCAAAAAGAATACCAGGAAAGGGTGAAAATCTCTCTCAGCTGTTAGGGAGGGCAAGTCACTAGGACTTCAAAGGGGAAATCAGTATGAGGGTAGGTTACTCATAGGCCTTCTAAGAATGAATCCATGAAAATATTTGCCACGATTGGATGCAAGAATAAAGGGCAACATTGGCTTCACAAATGGCAATTTATTTTAGACATGTGGACTAATGATAAAAATAATGACTGTCTGATGGACTTTTGAGAGTTTCATTAACCAAACTGAGACTAAAGAGCATAAACAGCAAGATATTCAGACTTTTAGTCAACTCACTTTGGAGTTAAGCAGAAAGAGCACCTTACACATTAAGGCACTTTTATGCATGGTGACACAGTTATTTAGTGGTACATTCAGGACATAAATCCATTCCTAAAATTATCAGTTCAGTATTCTTTCAGAAGTCAAATATTTGCTTGTCAAAAGTAGCCATGGACTTACTTCCAGGAAAAATGCCTAAGAACAAAATAATCTGGGCAATGAAAGATACTGATGTAACAGCTAATTTAAGAACCCAAAAATAGAGGTAAAAAGTAAAGCAATTATTAGTTAAAAGAATGCATAAATTCAGCTGGAAGGGGGATATGGTCAGAGATGGCAATTTGAAAACAGTGAGTCACCAAAAGTAAAAGTTTAAATTATAAGCAGTTTGGGAGCCTTCAAGAGAGATTTTATAGATTGAACAACAACAGCAACAAGTTAAGAATAAAATATGAGGCTGACATGTTGACTGCAACCTGGAAGAAAGCATTGCAGAAAAGCCACATCAGTCTAAACTTACATTTCTGTATATTTTGGTTGGAGAGCAGTAAAGCCATTGTTTCAAAAGCATATCACTTAATTTAATCAACTTCTGAATAATATGAGGTGTTTTTGTATTTACATTATTTAATGCCCATAAATACCACTTTAAAAAATGAACACAATGCATAGTCCTGATAGTACTATAAGGAATGGAAAGATAACCTTTGTCCCGAGGAGATATGATAAGGATGAGGGCATAGAAATTTAGGGAGATAGCATTTTTGGAAAAGTATATTAACATTTATTACCTGCTACTGTTTTGAAATGTGATGAGATAAAGAGAAGTAGACTATTGATTTGAAAAGGTAATGTGTTGGCTGAAGAGGAGAGAAACTTGTAGAGACCTAAAATGTTCTTTAAAAGATGTGTTTCAATGTCATTTCAAAAAATAAACACATTTCCTGTAACAATGCAGTGAGCTTAATGGAATAATGCAAGTGAAAGCTTTTTGGCCCAAAGAAGTACCATCAGGGCAAGGTATTACTCTTTAACATACCACGACCCAGACCTGTGAGTGCCAGAACAATGGCTATTTTTACACTGTCTAGTGCAACATTCATAATATTTCTGGCATTAGCACAGAAAAAGGATCATTCTTTTTGTGTCTTTGTGATTGCCTCCTCCACTGAAACTGGATAATCCAACCTCTCCTAAAGTAGAAAGTAGTTTTCTTCATTCAGTAAAGCTAAGGTTTATTCTCCAGGTTGAGCTTCCCTAGCTCTCAGAAGTTTAAAATTCACGATGTGAAGTATACTATATTTGCATTCATTTTTATTTAGGAACAATTTAAGGTGATTTAAGTTAAGCTGATGTAATTAAATAGAACTTGCATGGCAGATGCCAAAATCAATAAATAAATAATCAACTAATTTTCTTTTAAGATCGTGTATATTATATAACAGGATCCACCTAAGAACTAAAAACATAGATCGGTATAAAGCCCCATTGTTTAAAGGCAATTTTGTTCCTATCGCTTTAGCAATAAGCGATTCTTAGGACAATTCTGGGGGAAAAAATCTGATTTTTGTTTGTTTTATTGCAATTTGTGATATTTATGAGAACTTTTGTGAAGCCTTTGGTAATACAGCAAATTTAATAGGTTTTCGACTTTGCATTGGCTCATTTTTATTATTTTAAATATTTTCTTTTGGCTCCTAATCTTTACTATCTCCATTTACTTTTTCATTTAGAAATAATTTGTTTTTTCTGAGGATTGCAATCTCAGTGAAATCCTCTTAAGTTTGTATTTGTTGGCCTTTCCCTTAGACTACTTCAACATCTTTGGCTATTTCATACGTTTCTAGCTTTCTACACATTTTATAGGAACTTTTTCAATCTTAAGAACTCTTTGTATCTTCCTCTTGGAGGCAGTTTTTATGGGACTTTCTTCGGGCTTAAGTGAGGAAGAAAAAATAATTTTTATATGAGAAAGTAAATGCTTTGTTGCAAAGTGAGTTAACATTATATGTATTTTTGGGATAACTTCTGGACTTCACCCAGATCACCTCCCTCTTAACCTCCAGATTAATGTCTATCACAAAGCACATACTTTTTTTTTTAATTTTTTTTACATTTATTTATTTTTTTATTTTTGAGAGGCAGAGAGAGACAGCACAAGTGGGAGAGACAGAGCACAAGTGGGGGAGGGGAGAGAGAGAGGGAGACAGAATCCGAGGCAGGCTCCAGGCTCCGAGCTGTCAGCACAGAGCCTGACACGGGGCTCAAACTCCCAAACTGTGAGATCATGACCTGAGCCAAAGTCAGAGGCTTAACCGACTGAGCCACCCAGGCTCCCCAAAGCACATACTTTTTTTTGTTTTTAATTTTTTTTTAACGTGTATTTATTTTTGGGAAAGAGAGACAGAGCATGAATGGGGGAGGGGCAGAGAGAGAGGGAGACACAGAATCAGAAGCAGGCTCCAGGCTCTGAGCCATCAGCCCAGAGCCTGACGCGGGGCTCAAACTCACGGCCCGCGAGATTGTGACCTGAACTGAAGTCGGATGCTTAACCGACTGAGCCACCCAGGCGCCCCTAAAGCACATACTTTTAATACATGGCAGTGTCTTGTATTGCTACACGTCCAGGGGAAATTGCTTTGCCTTCTAGCAAAAAGCGTTAGCTTTTTGCACATGTTTTTTAAATAACAGCTATCCAGAATTCAAGCTGAACACTTGCACGTGAGAACACAAAAGCAAAATTTTTAGGCAAGTCCAATATCTGGCTATAATTTTTAGTCACTTAAAGAGAAAACCTAAGGCAGAGATTTTTAGGGTTATTGTAATATATACCTCTAGTTTATAGATAAAAATTTGAGTCGTAGAAAATCGAGTTAAATTAGCTGAACTCTAGAACTAAAATTTTACTGCCCTGAATGCTTGGGCATTGTTTTATAAACTCTTCATTATTGCTGTGGTATCCATTCTATTAGTTGCAAAACTGAGTTTATTGAGAACATACACACACCAGCATACACCTACTCTACAGCCTAGAATTTTAAGTTGGAACTTTTTAATGTGCTTCTGGATTAAATGGACCATGTATTTAGTTGGCATGCTAATTAGAAACTCTATAAACGATTCAAAACCAGCTTCTTAAAATTCTGTTTTAAAGAAATGTTGTTAAATATTATCCCAGAGGAGTTCTACTCTGACTTTTCAAATTGATTTTTCTCCCTTTGGTGGGGTAAACAGTTAGGATATTTTGTTTGTTCATTTACCTTTCATTGTAAAATATTGTCTTAAAAGCTGATTTCCTTTTGCTTCCTTAGCATGGATGACATAGTAACAATGATGATATTTCATCAGTCTTTGTTTTTAAATGGCAGGTTATGTGTTTCTATTATATACTGCAATGATGCTAAATATTTTTGCTTTAGATCTTATTATATTATTTTTTTTGTTCATTTTTAAGGCACTTAGAAAAAAATGGACCATAACTCAGTTCATGTTATTTTATCATCAATGTATGTGGTCCCCTATCTTCCAGTATCTTATTATTATTTCTTAGTGCTGGTATTTTTCTGGCAGGTTTAATTCCTTTCTTCCTCTCATTCATTTAGTATGTAATTTCCCAACTCACCTTTAATACTTATTATATATATATGTATATATATATTATAAATTATATATAAATATATATATATTTCATACTTCTTTATATATATATATGAAAAATGGATTGAATTGTTTTATTTTCTAATTTTTGCAAAACTAGTATAGACAAAAATCGTGTTTTATATTTTAATTTTCCCCACAGAATTATAGTTTTTAAATTTATGTATGTTGTATCATTAAAGTGATTTATTGCTGATTGCTTCTAATATTTCACCATATGTTAGTACCATGTTTTGCCTCCCCATTACCCAAGTGATCCATACTTAGGTTGTTTTCAACACTTTTGTACACCTAAGGTGTTAATAAACTCTTTCTACATGTCAACTTTAAGAACAGTGCAGAGTTTCCCTGAGGCTTACCCTCAGAAATGCAGTGGCTGAAGTAGAAGTTGTATATATATCTTTTTTTTTAAATTTTTTTTTTTTTCAACATTTTTTTATTTATTTTTTGGGACAGAGAGAGACAGAGCATGAACGGGGAGGGGCAGAGAGAGAGGGAGACACAGAATGGGAAACAGGCTCCAGGCTCCGAGCCATCAGCCCAGAGCCTGACGCGGGGCTCGAACTCACGGACCGCGAGATCGTGACCTGGCTGAAGTCGGACGCTTAACCGACTGCGCCACCCAGGCGCCCCTTATATCTTATGCAATAGATCACTCCCCAGGAGAGCTGCGCCATTTACCTCTCACCAGCAGTACTTGAAATTTCTTTCTTACCATACACTCTACCACCACACTATATTAATTTGCTTTCTCACTTTTGGAAATCTGGCATAGTTTCATATGTAACATTTGTTTTAATTCTTCATTTTTCTGATACTAACAAGGTTGAGTCTTCATATACATTCTTGGTATTCACATTTTTCATTCTGTAAATTGCCTGTTCATGACCATTGCCCATTTTTCTATTTGGGTGTCCTCCATTTATTTAGATTTATAGGACTTTTTTGTATTTAAATGTGAGTCCATTATTGATTTGTAGATATTGCATATGCCTTCTATTTATCAATTATTTTTAACTCTGATGTCAGAGTTACTTGATGTCCTCTAGTACAGAGGTCTAGTACAGATGTCCATCAAGATGTACTTGATGTCCTCTAGTACAGAAATCTCTTAATTTTCATGTAGTCCAATTCATTAGTTTTGCTTTTATACAGTGCACTTTTTTTCAAAAATCTATTTTATTCTCTTCCCTGAAATCACAAAGATACTCTCTTATTTCTTTTTTTTTTCTAGGTTTTATTTTTCACATTTAGATATTAATTATATTTTAGTTTTACACCTTGTATGGGATTATACAATATGATAGTTGATAGAAGGATATCTAGGATAGACTGTGGATTTAAGTTCCAACTCTGCCATGTACTTCTTAGGTAGTCACTTTGTCTTTTGTATTTCAGTTTTCCCACCTGTAAAGTCAGGAAAATAGTTAATGCCTCTTGGGACTATTTGTGGGGATTAAGCAAGCTATAGAAGGTTGAGCACAATAGGCATGATATAATTAGGTTATGATCCAGTTTTCTGTCCCTCTGTGTAATAAGCTTGTTTCCCCAAAAGCTATAATACAGCTTTATCTGCAGGACTATGATGGCATTTCCTTTGTGTGCCAAATTCCTGTCTGTATATGCCTCAATTTCTAGACAGCCTGTCTGGTTGGGTTTTCTTGTTTGTCATTTCTTCCAATAGCATCATACTATTTTCATCCATCATGACTTCTCAATGTGTCATAATATCTGGTAGGGCAAGTTCTTCATTTTGGTCTTAGTTTCCAAAACTTCCTCTATTGTATGAAGCACTTTATTCTTCTAGGTAAATTTTAGAATCACTTTTCATGCTGTCTCTCAAAGACATACTGGATTCTTACTGTATTTGCATTTAATTTATAGATTAATATAAGGAGATTGATATTATTATAGTCAGTCATCTCACCATAACTGTAGTATGTATTTCTTTTATTCATTTGTCCTCTAATATGGAGTTAAAGAGTTCACTATGAAGATTTTCTGCATTATTTAGTAGATGAAGCTCTATACCCTATAGTTTTTGTTGCTGTGGCAAATGTGTCTTGTATGTTATCTGGTTATTAATGCTATTGGGGAATATATTTGACTTAGGTGTAATGATTTTTTTCTAGCCATTTGTTGAGCTCTTTTCTTATATTTAATACCTTGTTGCATTTCCTGTGTTTCCAAATAAATAAATTATGGAAACAATCTGTAAATACGACGTCTTAGGGGTGCCTGGGTGGCTCTGTGGGTTAGGCGTCCGACTTCCGCTCAGATCATGATCTCATGGTTTGTGAGTTTGAGCCCCGCAACAGGCTCTGTGCTGACAGCTCAGAGCCTAGAGCCTGCTTCAGATTTTATGTCTCCCTCTCTTTCTGCACCTACCCTGCTCATGCTCTGTCTCGAAAATAAATAAACATTAATTTTTTTTAATATGACATTTTAATGTATATTCTTCTAAACCTTCTGTTTGTCTTTGTATTTCTCTCAGTACACATCCTGTTATTTTGGTCAGTTGCAAAAGATCGTGTTCAGTGGAAGCAGTAATGTTGGAAATCTTCATCTTGATTCTCTCCTTAAAGGAAATGGTAATGTTTTTTTTTTTTTTAATTAGTAGTATCATTTTTATTACTGTATACATGTGCCATGTATTTTTGGTATGCAGCCTTTTTCAAGGAAAGATAGTTCTTACCTGGATATAGTTTTTTTAAAATTTACCCCACCCAAATGTAAGTTTTGAATTTTATAGGATACTTTGTATCTTCTATATCTAATAAATGGCCATATGATTCTCTTTATTTAACTAATATAGTGAATCACATTGATTGATTTTCTGCTGTATAGCCAACCTTAAATTCCCTAGGATAAAAACCACTTGACTCTGTTGTATTGTTGTATAAATTAGTTTTTTTTTTTTGCTGCATTACTAACTTAGTGGCTTAACACAACAATCACTTGGTAATTTGGGACTGGATTCATCTGGGTACTTTTTTACTTGATTTTTACTTGATTCATCTGTGCTCACCCACAGCTTTAGTCAGCTAATGAATCAGCTGAGTGAGAGCTGATGAGAGAAAGCCTCATTTATATATTTGGTGGTTGGCTTGAGCAGTGGAAGAACCCAGTACACTTGTCTTCAGAACCTAGTAGGCTAGTCCAGGACAGCTGAAAGGTCAAGCTCCTTCATTTTTATCTCACTATTTAGAGCAAGATATGTGCCAAAGCCCAGAGTCCTGTTGAAGTAGGTGACCCAGGGATGAGGATTCAGGAAGGGGGTTGTACCATCACTTTTGAAACATCCTATCACAATATATTTAATACATTTTTAAAATGCAAAATAATATTGAGGTTTTTGGCTCCTATTTTATAAAGCTAATTTGACTTGTGTGTGTGTGTGTGTGTGTGTGTGTTGCCCCTATTTGGTACCATATTCTTCTTTCATCTCTAGCGCCATCATTCTAGTTTGAGGAACAGAAATGAGTATTACATCCTACGTCACCTTGGACAAGTGGTTCTCTGCATGCACTGAGGACGTTCAGAAGGCTTTGCTCTTGTCGTGGATTCTTGAACCCATGTTTGCACCAGGTGTTTTCAAGGGACATAATCACACAGTATATCACATTTATACCCTACTAGCATTTCCCCCTAACTTTTTGGCTAGTGTACAAGGAATTAAAATTTATTGAAAAGTATCTCTAGGATTAAAATATGTTTCTTTGAGTATGTTTTAGATTCTTACCTTGACAGGTTTTTTATAATTAATACATACTAAAGGTGTACAACGCATGTGCACACTTCTTGTGCTGGATTCTCTTTCTTTGTCTTAGTTCTTTTTCTTTGTTTGTTTGTTTCATATATATGAAACAGCAGAAGAACCTTGGGAAAGTGTAAAGAAATTTTGGGTTCTTTCTATCTTAAAGTAGGTTTGGAAAGTAAATTCCAAGCTCTCCTTTCTAATGCAGGGATGAGAGCTGAGGCTTTAATTTGTTTCTGAAAAACACAGTCAGCGTTCACAATTTTTTCATAAGGTTATCTTTACCTTTGGAAATTTGTAATGATAAAAAGAATACGATGTACTTGGGTGATGTCTTCTTTTTTTTGTCATGGGCTCAGTGTACTTCACTTTACAGTCCTGATCTGTTTAATTCTCCAACAATCCTGAGAGGGAGCAAAGGAGCAGATGTTCTTTCCCTCATTTCACAGATGAGAAAACTGAGGTTCAAAGAGGTTAAATGATTTCACCAAGGTCATTCATGAGGTGATGCTGGAGACAGGAATAGCACCCCTATTCTCTTGTCCTCTCTCATGTGATTCTCCGTCTGCTTGTCCGCTTCTCTGACTGTAAAAATGCACTGTACCTGTCCTCACAGTCCCTGAGATGTCCTTTTGTTAGGACACTAACACAATGACAACACTGACCAGACACAAAGAATGCTGTAAAATAGGCAGTCTTTTCTGTTGACTCCATCCCCTAAAATTCCACAGCCACACTGCATGAGAAACATGAGACATCCATTAAGATCATGTTCCCAGTAGCTCTAGCTAGAACTAGATTTTGCAGAAATTAAAGATAACATCTTATGGCCTGACTGCTAAAATGAGTGTCTTGGGAATCAGAGATGCATTGCTGCTCAGGTGAGTCAAGAATGCCCTTTGCTAATTGTTTCTCCTCCATTTCTTAGAGAATTTAAATTTCATGATCAGCACCATCTATTATATTTCAATACTATTCATCATCCATCTTGCGCATATTTGCAGGAAAGAAAGTTGTCCAAGTCATTAAATCCTCCATGACTCAAAATCTTACGACCTCAGGTGGCAACCCAGCAGGTAGCTTACGAGGTACTTTAAATCATCTCTGTTATGGACATACAAGAACATGACCTTCTACTTACCAAGCTGGCTCTTCATGAAATGAAAATGGAACTGAGAAGTTAAGGAAACTTTTGCAAGTGTCTGGTCGTCATCTAAGGAAGTCCTCATTTCTAGCTGCTAAGCCTGCCCTTTGCTTGGTGGTTACCCCAAAAATCAGTGATGATAAAACTGTCCATCTCTTTAGAGATATTTTTCTCTCTGCTTTCTATTCCTCATGTGTGCGATATAGGAAACCACTCATTCAGCCCATTATCTTGTGTCAGTCACAATTCAGGGATAAGTTAAGTCTTCTTCTGTGAGCTTCATCAGTAAAAACCTAGGGTATTATTTTCAGTGTTTCTCAGAATGTAGCACAGTGCTGGGCTACAATGAGTTCTCAAAAACATTAGTTAAATGCATGGGTGGATTGTCAGTGTCACATAGCTCACAAACAACTAAACTAATAGCATGATTTTTACTGTATATAACAAGGACATGACTTTGGTCAGGGAAATGAATGCCTAGCACGTATGCCAACACTTTTCCCTCCCCTGTTCATTACAGTACTTGCCAATCTATCATGATGTTCTTCCCTTTGGGTCTGGACATGACTTTAGGATCCTTGTACAACACCTCTGCAATATATACATTCCTTCACTATTTGATTTGAGTCCAGACACAAAAATACTATTTTCTATCCATGACATATACATTAAGCATAATAACTAATTTTTATGTAAAAATGTAGATTTGCAGAATAGAAAAAAAAATAAGGTTTAAGAAGTGACCTAGTGATCATCTGAGTCTCTCTGTGACCTGATCCTCCATGATTCTATCTATATAGAGGAATGATGCTAGCTTCCCCAAGGGGAAGTTGGGCTGGAGAAAAGAGATAGATAGGGAAGTACAATGGATACTTATAGGCTGACACAGTCATTAAGAAGTAGTATTAAAAATAATTTGTGGTAGATGGAGTAAATGGACAGTAAGAAATGAATAGGGTTGGTACTGAGTAGATTCATCTCTAGTCCAGTGGTTATTACCATGTACCAATTTAGCAATGAATGAGTGAAGGTGAGCAATGCTAGATACTATAACAAACACTCCTTAAACGCAAGAGTCTTTACTCAATAAATGTTTATTTCTCATGTCAGACACCAATGTGGATCGGGCGGTTCTTTTCTTTTTTTTTTTCTTTTGTTTTCTTTTGTTTTCCTTTCTTCTTTCTTTTTTCTTGAGGTTTTTTTTTTTGTTTACTTTTTTCTTTTCCTTTCTTCTCTTTCTCTTTTCTTTTTTCTTGAGGTTTTTGTTTATTTATTTTGAGAGAGAGAGAGAGGCAGAGGGAGAGAGTGATTCTGAAGCAGGCTTTGTGCTGTCAGCCCTGAGCCTAACACGGGGTTCAATCTCAGGCTTGATCTCATAAACTGAGATCATGACCTGAACCAAAATGAAGAGTCAGATGCTCAACTGACTGAACCACCCAGGTGCCCCCAGGTAGTTCTTTCTTAGCTGATTGCCTTCAGGAACCCATGCCCTCTCCATCTTGTGATGTTGTCTTAAGTGCATGACCTCCTAACTTACAGCAGAGGGGAACATGGACAGTAATGTATAATTTTTCTTGATCAGGCCTGGAAATGTTGGAGCCATATCGTTTTAGCCAGAATGCAAAAACATGACCTCTACCCAACTACAAGGGATCTTAGAAAAGGTAATTTTTCTGTTGTGTCCAGGAAGAGGAAATAACATGGATCTCACTCTCTCAGTCACAGTTGAAGACAAGTAATCTGTGGCAGAGGGCAATATTTGCAGATGGTGATGCATGAAGGTTGAGGAAGATTGATTTCTTAATCATTGAAGAGCACTATCCCATCTAACTGAGTTCTGAATGGTAATAAATTAAATCATCCACTGAAAACTACCAATTTAGTTTGCGTAATAGATAGCAGGAATTATAGTCTTATCATTTATTTGGTAAACCAACAAATATTTGCATCTACCAAGCACTGTACCGGCAACTGCAATATACCACTATCCCCCCACCCCCCGGACCCTGGGTGATATCTAGTACTTAGGATCTCAGCAGTTCACTTGATGCGGACACTAGCTGTCTCTAGCCCCCTTGTGAGGGTCTCTAACTATCCTTGACCAAAGACAAATAAAAGAAAGTTTTATTGCTCTGCTTATCAGAAAGTTTGTCTTAAAATCTAGCTTTTCTCTGGCCACATTGTAATAATTCTTCTTTCATATTTCTTGGCCTACTGAACACTGTAATCAAATTCTCCCTCTGTTTTCTTTTTGCCAGAGTATATACAACCACATTTTCTTCAGCCTTCTTATATTATGTGATTTTGGAATATGTGATATCGTTAGATATTCTGAAATATAAATAACAAAAATAATTATCCTTAAAAAAGATAAGTATTGGAAATTCTTTCTGGGATTTTTTGCCCTCATGCGACCAGTTTTAGAGCTCTTTTCCCCTTTCTTAATCACTATAATAATTTCTTATGTGTCCATAAGAATATTTTTGCAGACATAGGCAAATATATGTATATATGCTTCAAAGATTTTAAATTACATTTAAGAAAAGAATTTTCACGGCCAATGAAAACTTCTTCCATTTTAGCCCTTGCCTGTTTCTACTCCTGATTTATTTTTAATTTTTGAAAATTGTCTTTAAGCTTGTTTAGGTTAGGACTAAACTTTCCAAGGTAAAAAAAAAAAAATGCTTTTATTAAAGGTAGATTAGATTAGACTTAGAACAATGGCTATGATGTGAGGGAGCATGCGACCATCATATATAAGACCTTTATGAAATGGTCATGTCAGCCACATGCAAGTCCCACAAATGGAAGCAAAAAAAAGTCTGATAATTAAGGCAACTTTGCAGATTGATGACACTGGAATATTAAACGAGATCTCAATTTTAAACCAAATTTTCCCCATCCCTAGATATGATCCAAAGAACACTAGCTTAAGGTAATTTTATTTAGTTAGCTGTCTGATTGTTTAGTACTTTCACCCCCCTGTTGTTAGACATTATGAATATCATTTAGGCTTCCATGAGATATTAGTTGATATGAAGTGGAGAGAAAAAAAGAAGAAAAAGGACTTTGGAGTAAAATAAATTTGAGAAATGCTGGATTTGATAAAATTAAACATGCTTTTTCACTGGAAAGCTTTTGACCTATGTAATGAATTATAATGTGTCCTGTGAATTTCTATGTTAAGTCGGGTTTGATGTGAAGTATTTATTTGCTTGTTTTTATTATAGTTCATATACATTGTTACATTAGTTTCAAGTGTACAACATGGTGATTTGACAAGCTTATATGCTATGCTAGGCTCACCACAAGTGTAGCCACCTGCCCTCTGTCTGTCTCCATACATGGCTCTTACAGTAACATGGACTATACTCCTTTGCTGTGCCTTTTATTCCTGTGTCTTATTCATTCCATAACTTGAAGCCTGTATCTCCCACTCTCCTTTACCCATTTTGCTCACATGAAGCTACTCATTTAGCTTCTCAGTAGCTTCATTTAGCTACTCTTTGTCGATGGAACATTTTAAAGGACTCTTGTTTCTAGCAACTCTGGAAAATGCTGTTCTGGTCTCAGTTATGCTGTTGAAATCTTAGCATTTGGAAGCAGGCCCACAGGCAAGCTCATCCAGTTTCCAATACAGAAACCTACACTATATCCATGTAGACTCATTTGGCTGTGGATGAGTATTTTGATAACAAAATGCTCACTACCTTAAATCTGATAAATCTATAGTTGGAATGCTCTTCTGTTAGGAAGTTTTAACTTTAAAGTGGCTTTTGCTATTGCAAAATGCTAACTTTTAAATTTTTTTCTATTGGACCTGTATCTGATCTCTGGATTAAGACAAATCCTACTCAAGTAAAAAAATATATTTCTTTTCCGTGCATGAAAACACAAATAAGCAAATACTTAAATTTATCTATAAATAGTGACCACAGATTTAGTTAAAAATACTTATAAAAATCATCTTGACTTGAAATTTATGTTGAAATATGTTGTCATTACATAAATAAAATCAGTAAATTTCCTCTTATATCTAATAAAATTGAGGCTAGGTTGTAATTGTACACAATTGCTAGAATGAAAAAAAAAGTACATGCTGTTTTGAGCTATTATTTCAAACTGAATTATAGAATAGTACCCTGTTTTTCACTACGTGTTCAATGTTAGCATCTCAATCAAACAGGATAATTCTGGCAAAAATTCATCCAGTGAGTTCATCAATTTTCCTAAAGCCTGTCTTAATCATTTGATACTGAAATAAATTTATTTTTCTTTTATGGTGTTTTTTTCTTTTTAAAAAATTTTAACCATATATCTTTGCCAGATCCTCATTTAGCAATGGCTTTGTATGTTTATTCTAGCAAATCTCTGGTATGATTTACAAAGGCTTTATGCTATTCTATCTTAAAATTTAAGATTTCACTCTGAAATTGATTTGAATTTTATTTCTCTAATTTAGTATTATGTTTATTTTATGCATACATCAATGAGTGACTGAAACAAGATCGGTAGGTTACCAACTTAGAAGATTAGAAAAGCTGGATTCTGTGGACAACTTAAGATCACGAAGATGTAGATAATGAACACATGGACGACAAGAAACCTCTACTAAGTGAAAATAGGCATAATAAATTCCTCAAATTTTATCTTCCCTGTTTTTATATTTCGCCATTCCTTTGTTCCGGAGGCCATAATTGTCCAGTCGGTACTGAATTCCTGGCTACTTGTAGGCCTTTTCATCATCCTCTCCATTTCTAGTTCCAACTTTGATGAGCCTTTTGGTGTCATCCTTGATTTATGAAGTGGTGTTCCTAGTCAAGTGAGAATGTTGTTCTAGTTAGGATTTAGATTTTTTATAGTTTTAGTAGTAAGGGTAAGGAGAGTTGTTCTCAACCAGTCAGTCTTGTCCCCAACCCTCTTCTGATCAACAACCAGATTGAATGATTGAGCCCCTAACACTGAGTAGCAATTTACTTCTCAATCTTTGTCTCATGGTTATACCATTCTTCTGCTCGGAAATGGTATGCCAGTATTCGAGATACTGCATACTTTAATCTCCCAAAACCTACTTCAAATCTTGCTCCCCACTTTTTTCATACACTGGATATCTGTTCACATGACTGCTTCTGGTTATCTGGAATACAAGTTCTTTTCCTTCTCTTATATTCCAGTATATACCTGTTTCCTCTGCTTAGAAAGTCCCTTCAAATTCTTTAGAGTCCTAAATCCTACTTGGCCTTTACTTTACTACACTTTCCACTTGACCTTAAGAAAACAGTTCCTTCCAGAATCAATAAGTCAATCAGTCAGTAAACTATTAATAGGTTCATAGGTTGTTTCAATGAAGATCTCTTCCTCAGTCAAAATAAAGTGTCAATTTTTATTAATAACAGCTATATTGCTCCCATAGAAATGTATTTGAACTCACTTATTTGACTTTCTGCTACTTAAAATGATAATACCATTTTTTTCATTGTGTTGGTTATTTTCACATGGTTTTGTGTCCCAGTGATGGTATCTTCTCCTTGAAATCTGAAAGTATATGTTATCCAATTTGAATTCATTAGTATCCTGCCCTGTTTTATACTTAGTGTTTAGTAAATTTGACTTTGAAGGAAACTTCCCCCAATTCTACCCATCTCTGTTCACGACAAGTGTGGGCCCCTCTCTTTCTTTCCACAGCATTACTTGTTTTTAGCAGTTGAGCAGATGCGTTTGACAGAAATGTTAGAAAAAGTCTACATGTTCCAAGACCTAAGCCAATATGCACAGCCATAGGAGCCTCTTATTCATCATCATAAATAGTCTTAAACATATACAATGGAGAATTGCACTTTTATGATTCTGTGATGAGTCACATGTAAAATAGTCATTAATATTTTACATACTCTTCAGAGAGTAGTTCTTCATAGTTGTATTTTTTATTCAGCAGAATATAACAGTCATTTCACAATGAACAGAAATGAAAACATTACAGTTGAGTTTTCTTCTTCTGTTTGTTTTATTCCATACCGTATCTTGGAAATATTGGGGAGATAACATATTCTTTAAAGTTACATTCTTGGGGCGCCTGGGTGGCTCTGTCGGTTAAGCATCCGACTTCGGCTCAGGTCATGATCTCGTGGTCCGTGAGTTCAAGCTCCGCGTTGGGCTCTGTGCTGACAGCTCAGAGCCTGGAGCCTGTTTCAGATTCTGTGTCTTCCTCTTTCTGACCCTCCCCCGTTCATGCTCTGTCTCCCTCTGTCTCAAAAATAAATAAACGTTAAAAAAAATTTAAAAAAATAAAGTTACATTCTTATAGTCTATATATTGTATATACATATATATATACATATTCTATTACATATATATTATATGTATTCTTATATTCTGTGCATATATGCACAATGTTTTAAAATCTCATGTATAAATATTAAATTTTACTGTCACTGAATGACAGATATAAAGAAATGTGATTCATTAAAATATTCCTAATTTCATGATTTAAAAATAGGAAGTGCTTTCTTCAATGTTCATCACTTCGTACAGTCATCAAGTTTCCTACTTTAACAGAAGTCACTTGATTCTGTGCATGCCAGTGAACTTGAATGTTAAATTTATAAGTTCATGCTAATGTGTTCTCGGCTAAATTTGGGAAATTTCTGTGTATCCATTGATATTTCATTATTCATCAAGGTAGTGTAAATGCTTGGGCGAGCTTCACCTAGAGGCATCCAAATTCATGGAAATAGATATGGAAATTCTACAATAGAAATAAATATCACAACCAGTGGGCTTGATGCTTCTATTTCATTCTCTACCCAAACATATTAAGAGTAGATGTTTTTAAACCTAAGACTAAGTTCTATATATAGTTCAACCCGCAGCAGAATTATTCTAAAGCATCCCATCTTTGAATCCAGCTCATCAGTTTAATCCTATATGTATAACAGCAAAGTCATTGGCTGGTTTTTCTTTCTTCCATTTGGCAGCGTAGTCAGCAAACAGGAACCCAGTTTGAGAGAGTCCTGGTTATGGACTCAGAGTAAATTTTTTAAGATGGCACTGCTGTTGTTTATGTTATGATCAATTAGATTTATTGATTCAATCATTTATTATTCATTCCTTCAGCACATTTCCTGGATACTTACCATGTGCCAAATAGTGAAGCTACATACAGTGTTGAGCAAAACAGACATAGCCCATGTAGTCATGGATCTTATATTTTAGAAAGCACAACTAGACTAAAGTTTTCCATACAAACAAGGGGTTCAGGCATTAAATAACAATACAAATATATGTGAAATAAGTAACAAACATGATGCTGTGAAAGCAAGTAAATGGACTAGTATTTTCAGGAGGTCCAAGAAAGACTTCCCTGTGTCAGCGCCATTTGAACTGAGATCATAGAGATGCATTAAGTAAACAATGTCAGTGATGAGAAGTATTGGAGAAGACTGATATTGGAGATGAAACTTTATTAATTAATTTATTTATTCATCCAGAACGTATTTTGTGTCAATACCATTCTCAGCCTTGAGATGTGAGGAAAAAAGAATAATTCCAAAAAACCCGAAAGTGGTGTTTGGGTGCAGGCAGGGAGTGTTGCAAGATGAGACCAATTCAAGGTAACCATTGTAACTAGCCCTTAGGATTTTTCCCAGTTCACACATGGTTGTCCCCTTTTGACTAGGGAGGAGGGGTTGCAGATACTCCTAGTGACTATTCATAAGAACCCCATCTATTCCAGTCACTAGTTGTATGACCTCAGGAAGGTTATTTAACCACTGTGCCTTTAAGCACCAAGCTTAAAGGATTTGGTGAGGATTTCATAAGCCTTTAGGACTATGTCCAGTATGTAAATATGAGCTACTATACAATATTTTTACCCATACTCTTCTAAGTTTGGAGCAGGTTAAAGAAAAGAAACATAATTAAATAATGGTGAATTTTGACATTAGATTTAGTCAAAGTAGTTGCAAGTGATAGATAAAACTTTCTATACATTTCAAAATTCAGATAGGAAGACAAGGAAAATGTTGAAAGAGGCAAAAATAATGATGTGAACTGAATAAAATATATGCATTATAAAATGACACCTACAAAAAGTGGAAATCAATGAAGTTTTGTTAATTGCTATTTTTTGGAAAGGGAAGATGGATGTTTGTAATAAACTTAAATGAAAGATTTTTAAAAATGGTTCCTTGGGAACAGAAAGGCACAAACAAATGCTCATAATTTTGTGGCTTGGGCCGAAGCATTTCTCAAATGTCCTTGAAAGTTCCCAAAGACAATCTTTCCACAGGAAAGTATTTCTCCTGTGAGTAAATAATGTTCTTGCCTAGAAATGAAATGCAGTAATATATTACATTGCTACAGAACTGATAGCAAGGCTGGCAGCAGAAGTTTAGAAAAAGAATGTCACATTGCAGTCTAGAGTTTGAGGCTCTGTATCCAAACTTCCATAGCTTCTGAAGGAATACCTTTCATATTAGATCAAAATAGGTCAGAAAAGAATTTTGACTACTCTTTACCTAACCATAGAGGGATTTCTTAGGAATTATTATTGTATCAGAATGTCCTGCCTTAAGTTTTGTATGGTTCAGCTGCACAATTGATAAACTAAGGTTTCTTTGTACCATAAAAAGCTCCTTTTAAGGGGTCCTATAGCAATGACATTTACAATTTTTGCTTGCTTTTAAAGGAAGCTTCATACTTTCCAAAGTGCTTTATATATTCATCTCTGTGAGGCAAGTAGGACAAGTCCTGTCAACAGTATTTTAGAGAGGAGGAAATGGTGGCTGCAGAGGAAAACTGCTTGCTCAAGGTCATCCAGTGAGTTAAATGAGGATTTCTTCAAAGCGATTCTGAAAGTTCATCAGGGAAGGCAGAAGGGAATGCTTCAGCCTCCAGTCCATTTTTACACTGTATTTTTGTATAAATGAAAACTTTATGCAAAATGAATTTCATTAGGTACCTAGAACCTTCCTCATGTTACTTAGAGTCTGGTGAGGGATTTAGACTGGACATATTCTATCCTGATGAAGATAACTTCAGTTATTCTGATGGCTGATCACATGGGCTTTAGACTTTGAATTCTGACTGCATTATGTGCCTGCTGAAGGAAGTTACCTAACTTCCTTCAGAGCCTGTTTTTCCTTTATTAAGTGGCGATTTGAATGCTGTCGTATATGTTTATTAATTCATTCACTTCACAAAGCACCTGCTGCATGTCAAATACTCTGCTAAGAATAGTTAAACTTCCGTAGGAGGCCAGAAGGCATCTTTCAGTGGATATCAGAGGTCAGGAGAGGTTAAGACTTGAATCGACATTAGGAGATGATGAAAAGCTCAGATGGCAGAGAAAACAGAAAGGACTAAGGACACAGGTTAAAGAGATAAGCCTGGAGACATTTAGAGTGACAATGTTAGTGACTTTGGATGCACTACACTTCCAACCTCAGTTTCTACTCTTGAACATGGGAATAATGATCAAATATGTCTCACAGAGTTTATTTGGTAAGGATTAAATGCAGATTAAATAAACATGGAAATTAGCACAGGAAGAAAGTGAGAAACTCTTATAGATGAGGGTGTGTATAAATAAAATCAATCTCCATGACCTCTTTGCACATCCAGTGGTCACGGCACTCTTTAATTTTCTAGCTGAGTCTGGATATGGACTGTAATTTTATTCAGCCAGCATGTAAGGCAAACTTTTCATTTGGTTAGAAATTCTTGTCCCCCTCCTCTAATATAATTTACTTTTAATTTTGGTTCTTAAGGTATGTGGGATAGATAGAGGGACTCTTAAAGAAATTATGTGTCAGATTTTTAATTCAAAATGTGGACAAACGTTATTTAATTGTTTGTCCTTTTCCCTCTGGTTATACTGCTCAGCTACTTTTTCTTCTGCACGCAGACAAAGGAGATTCTGAAGAAATTTAAAACTTTTGATTTCTGGTATAAGATAATGGGGAGCCTCTCATTACTTGATTTTAACTAACCCTCCAGTTTAGGGGGATAATATAGAGAAAGGCAATTTTTAGAAGATTCCAGATTATTTACTTCCTATATTATATTTAGCCATTATAGGAAGTTAGGATTTGACTAAAATGTCCTTCCTTCCTGTCGTTGAACTTTACCTTGTTCACAGAGGGCTTGTGCCTCTTTGCCTTGAGCTTTTCACCTGGTTAAGTTGCTAAAATCATAGGCGAAACTTAAATTCAGCTTCTTTAGTTTACTCAAATGACATTGTGCTTTTTCAGCAAATGTTTTCATGCCTTTTTAATAAAAGATTTAAAAAATACATGACACTATTTACTCATGTTGTTTGGAATATATATATATATATATATATATATATATATATATATAATTTTTAAAATAAATGTATATGTGTATTTATTTATTTATTTATTTATTTATATTTAGGGTAGTTTTAGGTTCATAGTAAAATTGAGTAGAAGGTATAAAGATTTCTCACATAACCCTCCAGCTCCCACACAGGCACAGCTTCCCCCATTGTCAGCATCCTGCTCTAGAGTGGCACATTAGTTCTAGTCAATAAACCTACACCAATACATCATTATCACCCAGAATCCATAGTTTACATTAGGGTTCACTGTTGGTGTTGTGCATTCTATGGATTCAGACAAATTTATAATGGTATGTACCCAAGTTCTTACAGAGTACTTTCACCTTCTGATAACTATTAATATTTTTACTATCTCCATAGCTTTGCCTTTTCCATAATGTCATATAGTTGGCATCATACACCAGTTAGCCTTTTCAGATTGGCTTCTTTCATTTAATATTATGCATTTAAGTTCCTTGCATGTCTTTTCATAGCAGGCACTTTTTATAGTGGGGAGTAGAACACAGTGGGGAAGAGTCAGTTAGACAAAGCCATGTTCTATTCCTTAGCCCTAGCAATTTGTATATAATATACAGATACTCAGTGCTATAGAGCATGATATATATGTAAGGTGTAGTTTTCTTGTTGGTTTTATTTTTAACACAGTCACACAATTATTTAGAGATTTCAGATTGAGAGGAGATTTGAGATTGCTTAACTATAATTGGTGTTAGAGCAATAATACACTTTATCAACCCCAAAATTGAGTAAAATAGACATGGATGAGTTTTCTCACAAAGATAGACGACAATGTCTTTGCAGGTCAAATCCAACTAGTTTACTGTAGCCTCTCGTGAGTTGGGTTTAATTGGTAGCTTACTTTTATTGACTCTACGCCCCATGATTGCCAACACCTGGGGCTGGGCCTCCCTCTTCCTTTAGGTTTTCAGACCTGGTTGAGTTGTTTTCCACGTGCTGCTGATCCGTGAAAGCCCTGTTCCTAAGAAGTGACCTCCACATGGGCTTCTCATTTCATTTTGGCTGAGTGACCCAGACATGATCTCAGAGTCATAACCTTCCTGAGGATATTATCAGCATGTTTCCATCCAGTAGATAGAGTCTGATCTAAAGGTGCTTCTTAATTGATGGCAGCTTTAATAAAACCTAAAGAGGCAGATAATTTTTAAATTATGGCCTATAGCTTCTAGAGACTGACAGTCTCACGTGAGCCAAAGTGAAAATCACTTCCAAAAGCATTCATCACCTTAGCTTAGAGGAGCCTGTTCCTTCAGTAAATGTATCAGCCCATGCTGCATCCTTACTTTGGCTTATCTGTGTGGTTCAGTTCTAGCCCCCAGCAAGAACAAAGGCTGCCGAGAGGCAGCTTGTTTGGTTTGGGAGCCGGCCCGATGTGAAAAGTTTGCAGGCAGAATCAGAAAGAGCAGCTGCAGGAGGAGAAATGGGGGTAGATGACAGCTAATGATTTAGAAAGCAATTTGCATGAGAGCCTTCTGCTTAACAGGAGGCAGCGTGAGCCCGGGTGATGGTTTACTACCCACTGCCAAGCTGGTTTCTACACCCTGAGTCCACATTCAGTCAATACCTGTGTCCTGAGGGAATGCCCAGCCAATAGCTTCTTTTTACCTGAGTTAGCACAACCTGCCATCTAGAATTTCAAAGAGCTTTTCATTTATTAGAACATATGGATCCATTTTATCCTGAGGCTCAGGATGCCTGGTCCCACACAAACTGATTTAACAACAAAAGTTTAAGAACAAATCCAAGGCTATGTAGATAATATTCTTTGACAACTTATTGTGTACCAGGAACAGCACTGTGCAGTTTACATACTGTATCTATTGTTAAATGTTTATTTTTGAGAAAGAGAGAGAGAGACAGAGTTGGGGAGGGGCAGAGAGGGAGGGAGACAGAATCCGAAGCAGGCTCCAGGCTCTGAGCTGTCAGCACAGAGCCCGATGCGACGCTCGAACTCATGAACTGAGAGATCATGACCTGAGCGAAGGCTGGACGCTTAAGCAACTGAGCCACCCAGGCGTCCCCCATACTGTATCTTATTTAATAACAGACCTCTGAAGTGGGTCTTTAAGGTTCCTGCCAAGGGCTATATATACAAGGAACAAAGCCAGAAAAGACCAAAGTATTATTTATTAATAGTTGGCTAGCCCCTGTTACCTCATTTTGCAATTCTAAATTGGACCCATTACTTTCTTTTTTTCTTGTCCCCAAATGACAGATGACCATATCGCAGGACAAGCCTAAGCTAATATGCCTTATTTTCTAAATCATAGGCTGATATACTGGGGCAGACTGACACATTTAGCACTTTTCAGTGCAGTAACTCTACTCGCTGCTCAATAGTTGTTCTGGCTACTGACCAACGACATTCACAATTCCTATTCCAGGAATAGGATGGAAGGAGAAGACATCAGATCTCCTATTTCTTCCCAAACTTATAAAGGCCAAAGCACGGCATATCTCTTTGTAACACATTTTATTCCCTGTTTTATAGATGTGCCAATGGAAGATTGGAAAAGCTGACTAACTTGTCCATGTCATACAGCCCATGCTTTTAACCTCTCTATTATGCTACATATCCTTCTCATCTGTCAATCTGCCTTTTATACTGATGTCCTGAGAAATGGACCACTCTTCAGGATAGAGATCTTACTTCAACCGGAAGTAATACTGAATGGCACTTATATTTCCATTAGCTAATATGGTCAGCAAGTAACTAATGATGTGCTTCAATTGATTAGACAAGAATTCTCCCAACATAATATTCCATAGAAGAATTATATATTCCTTTAAGCTAAACATACTCTTCTAGAGTTTAGATTCTAAATCAAATAGTTTTCTGTTTTTCATAAAGGAAAATAAGTGAATACAAGATTCACTTATAATTTTATCTACTTTTTTTTTTCCTAGTTACAAGCAATGACTATTGTTGGGTTGTTGGACATGGTAGATATAGAGAAAATCAGATAGATAGATATCAGATATCTGATATCTGATAGAAAATCAGATAGATATATAAGAAAATCACATTTTAGACACTCTAGCATACATATAGCTCAGAACTGCAAGAGACCAGAGGGAGACTAACATGCTAGAAAGTATATTACAAATCAATATTGAAATAGAGCTTAGCACATAATTTATCTGGAAAGAAGCTCAGAATGTGACTGCCAAGTTATTTAATATTCTGTTCGAAGACATTGGAAACACTGTTGAAATATGGTATTTTGACTACCATTGGAATGGTCAGGTTTCAAACAGCAGTGCATTAGTTGTGCTCAAACGGGTAAAGAATGTTGAATAATTAAGTGAAAAGGAAATAGGAGACCTGCATTCTAATCTTGCCTTGGCCACCGACAGGAATAATGTTGACTTTAAGTCCATCACACATTCATTTACTATCTTGGTTTTTTGTAAAGTCAAATGAGGGAGGGTGTGACTATAGTTCTTCAATAATCCTTGATGATCTTTATCTGTATGGTTCTAGAAGCATCTTGATTTAATACAGTTTGAGAATTTATGCGTAAACTCTAGCAAGAAGACAAATGTTCTTTCACTTCTAAAATGGCCTTGACACTGCATTAACATAGCAAATGAAATCTTTTGAGGGTTGTTCAACGAATCATTAATTTAGAATTCATCTCCACTGTTGGTTTTTATTGTCTGTTTAACTTTTACTAGATCTATAGCAGTTTTATTTTTTTTCCTCTGCACCTGGACTGGCAGACTGGATTATTGGAAAAGCACATCAACACTTATTTTAGATACTTTGTTATCAGAGCCAACTCTGTGATCTTTGCTCTGTCTATGAATTATTTATTTAATTTGATGTGTTTTTCCCTGGATTCATAGAATTTCCTTTTGTCCTGATGTTTCTTCCCATTTATGGGACTGTAAATACAGCTGACTAAACCTCTCGAATGGCTGAACACATATCAGGTCTTTTGTGCAAAGGATGCTAACTGTCTTCCTGTTCATAAGCCTGCTACATTTTCACTTACTTACTTTTTTTCTGCTCACTCATGACAGTAGGGTCTTTGGAATAAAATAATGACACCTAATACGTATTTAAATTGGAGTCAGAAAATCTTTATCTTTTCCTAACTTTTAAAATTTTCTAGCTTCATGGTAGTATGTACCTCTCTTAACCTCTCTGAATCTCAGTTAACCTTCTGTGTGGGGATAATTATGCCTACCACACAATGTGGTAAACATAAAAGAAATTCTACCCATCTGCTAACATTTTGGGGGAAAATAATTGGCTTGATTTTCACCAGATTTGGAAGCACATGTTTACAATGGTCTGTTTGAAAATATTGGTTACATGGAGTATAGTAGGGCACTCTGAAGTCACCTCAAAGAGGTCTATCAACAACCCTGATAAAGCGGGAAGCATTTTGACTTCTCATTAGGAGAGAGGTGATCTCTGATATTAGTGGTTCTTAACTTTGGCTATTCATTCAAAATCTCCTGGGAATCTTTTAAAAATCTTAAAGACCAGGCTATACTTTATACCAATTAAGTATGAATTTCTGGGGAGTTGGGCTGAAGCATTGGCATTTTTTTAAGGCTTAGAGAACATGATGGTTAATTTTATGTGTCAATTTGACTAGATCATGGGGTGCCCAGACACTTGGCTAACCATTTCTGGATGGGTCTGTGAAAGATTTTCAGATGAGGCTAGGATTTGAATTGATAGATGGAGTAAGCAGATTGCTCTTCCCAATGTAGGTGGGCCTCACCCAATATGCTGAGGGCCTGAATTGAATAAAAAGGCAGAAAAAGGAAGAATTTGCTCTTTCTGTCTGATAACTTGAGCTGGAACATTAATGTTCTGCCCCCATATGGTGACTTACACCATGGGCCCTCCAGTTCTCAGACTTTCCTGTGTCTCCAGCTTACATTTAATATGCATATGTATTTAATGTTTAATGTAAATTTAATGTTAATTACATATGTGTGTGGGGGGGGTGTATCTTATTGATTCTATTTCTTTTTTTTTTTAATTTTTTTTTAACGTTTATTTATTTTAGAGACAGAGAGAGACAGAGCATGAACAGGGGAGGGGCAGAGAGAGAGGGAGACACAGAATCTGAAACAGGCTCCAGGCTCTGAGCTGTCAGCACAGAGCCTGACGCGGGGCTCGAACTCACGGACCATGAGATCATGACCTGAGCCGAAGTCGGACGCTCAACCAACTGAGCCACCCAGGCGCCCCATTGATTCTATTTCTCTAGAGAACCCTGACTAATACTCAGGGTGATTCTAATACAAAGTGAAGATTAAGAACTACTATATATCTTTTTTTTAAATTTTTTTAAATGCTTATTCATTTTTGAGAGACAAAGCCCAAGTGGGGGAGGGGTGGAGAGAGAGGGAGACACAGAATCTGAAGCAGGTTCCAGGCTCTGAGCTGTTAGCCCTGAGTCCAATGTGGGGCTCCACCTCACCAGCTGTGAGATCATGACCTGAGCCGAAGTTGGACGCTTAACCAACTGAGCCACCCAGGCGCCCTTTATATATCTTTTTTTTTAAATGTTTATTTATTTAATTTTGAGAGAGATAGTGAGCAGGGGAGGAGCAGAGAGAGAGGGAGACAGAATCCCAAGCAGGCTCTGCACTGTCAACACAGAGCCCAGTGTGGGGCTCAGACTCACGAACTCTGAGATCATGACCTGAGTGGAAACCAAAAGTGGATTGAGCCACCCAGGCACCCAAGAACTACTATATGTCTTAAAATACGGTGGCAAAAGTATCACAAAAGTGGATGCTCTGTCAGGGTAGTTCTGCTTCTTTCATGGGCACTTATATGAGGATGATGAGCAATGTGAATTTTCTTTTTTAATGGTGGCCAATCAGATATATAAAAATACTTTGGGAGGCTATGAGACCCTAATTAAAGGAACTTAAAGTATGTTTGCATTAAAACCACATTTCTAGGGATTCTAGGGATTTGGGGCCTGTGATTTAGAAGCTTCCATACCCGAGTTGTTGGGAGAAATGTAGGAAAGATCCCAAACTGCAATTTTCAGCAAAGTCTTGCTACCCTTTTGGGGTCATGTATCAGAATTCATTGGCCTTTGGGTCCTGTTTCATAATATAAGGAGGGGCACACAGTTATATAGGAAATTGACACCTAAGACTTCTTTTCAGCTAGAATTGGAAAGGACAGGGTAGTTTACTGAAGCAGGAAAGGAGATGTAAGTGGGGAAGACAGTGGAAAGAAAGAGAAAAGCAGAAGTAATCTATTTAGAGAAGACTTGCTCTTGGGGCAAACCATGGACATAAAATCATATAAATTTCCTACCTCAGGATGCATGGCATGCATTACTATATATAATAATTTAATGATCTGAATTCCACATACTTTAAGTTCCATTAAAGGCATTCCCTTGTTATGGAATTTTGTTCCATGAGATTCTAGGCACTCAGAACAGTCCCTCAATATGTATTTGTTGAATGAATGAATGAATGCGTGAATCAATCAGGCAATATGACATCAATCTCAGTACCCTTCTCAAATCAGTTACCTGCTTTATGTAGTATCATCTGAGAAGATGATACTATAATATTATTAGTTTCAAACGGAAATGTGATTTGATTTTAGAAGTTGAGATTATTGCTTCTGTCACCTCATCCACTGTAGGAATTTACTGTACACAACCAATACCGGTCATGTAGCCTCAGGTTGGGCACTTCTAGTGATTTCAATGCTCTACTTGGTGAGCTAAATCGTCATATATATGCACAGCTATAATTTCTATAAAAACTTCCTTATATTTGCCTCCCTGAAGCATCCTACCCATTTGTCTTGTCTTGATATGATGCAACTACAGAGAAAACAATTTCAGTTTGAATACCATGTTGGCACTTCAGACATTTGTAGTCTATTGTCACACCACTGAAGACTTCTTCGCTTCAGGACAAACACCAGTATTTTTTTTTTTTTCTTTTCTAATAATCCTGTGAAAGTATGTCTTTACCCTCTATCATCTGGTTTGCTCAAGTTTGCACTTCCTTTTGTTTTCAAAAATATCTTGGAGGCACCTGGGTGGCTCAGTCAGTTAAGCGTCTGACTTTGGCTCAGGTCATGATCTCACAGTTTGTGAGTTTGAGCCCCGCATTGGGCTCTGTGCTGACAGCTCAGGGGCTAGAGCCTGTTTCAGATTCTGCGTCTCCCCACTCTCTCTGTCCCTCCCATGCTCATGCTCTGTCCCTCTCTGTCAATAATAAATAAATGTTAAAAAAAAACTTAAAAAAAAAGAATCTCTTCAAGAAAGGTAGTGCTTAGAACTGGATCTAGTACTCTTGATGTGGTGAGACCAAACATACACACATATATGCACACAAATAGAAAACTGTATTTCTATTAAATATAATTCTTATATCACAAAACATACATGTTTATTTCAAAAATAAAAATACAGAGTAGCCTAAAATATGCAACATCTTATATAATGGAATATAGAGATAGAGTAGTATTAAAAAGAACACCAGAATCATTTAAAATAATCTATTGCCCAAAGAAAAGCCCTTGCAAATCCTTTCAGATCTTTTCATTTATTTGCTTTCTGTCACCTTATATTGGGTGCCCATTTGTGTGAATATCACACAAACACACATACATACCTATACACAGTTTTACCTAAATAAAGATGTAGTGTTTTAAACATGTGTTTTAAAATTTAATGTAAGTATTGGACATTATTACATGGCTATAAATTTAGTTCTGTATCAAACTGCAAATTCTTGGCTGATGGGTTAAATTCAGCCTACAAACATTTCATTTGCCCTCTGGGCCTGCACAACATTTGAAAAGCCTGGAGAATTCACAGCTTCTCTTGAAAATTGAAAAATCTGGTGATGCTGGATGTACAACTTAATGTGAATGTGATGAAATCTGAATGGCTTGCTTTTCACTGGGCAGGTGTTCTCCAATGGGCATAGCCATCAGCATTGTGTGTTTCATACAAACAGTCTGTAAGAACACCCCCTCCTAAGGTTGAGTTTGTGTTCTGTGAACATCATCACTGTAATAGCTGTAGAACTACCTGCAATGGATAGAACATTTTGTTAGACTTTAATGTTGGTTCTGTGTTTCTCCCATTATGAATAGTGTTGCAGAATACATCTTTGTACAGTGTGTTTACCCAGTTGCTTGATAATATTATGATGAACCCCTAGACCAGAAGCAGAATTATTTGGCCAAAATAGACTTAGTAGTTTTAGAACTTATCCTAGGCCTTTAAATATCATCAGGTCCACAAAACACCCTGCATTTAATTTTTTTTTAAATTACAGTATAATTAAAATCCAGGGTTATATTAGTTGCAAGTGTACATTATAGTGATTCAACAATTTAATACATTACTCAGCGCTTATTATAAGTGTACTTTAAAAAAAATTAAAAATATGTATTTATTTTTGAGAGAGAGTGAGACAGATCGTGAGTGGAGGAGGGGCAGAGGGAGAGGGAGACACAGAATCCGAAACAGGCTCCAGGCTCTGAGCCGTCAGCACAGAACCCTATGTGGGGCTCGAACCCACAAACTCCCAAGATCATGACCTGAGCTAAAGTTGGATGCCCAACCAACTGAGCCACCCAGGTGCCCCAGGTAAGTGTACTCTTAATCCCCTTCGTTTATTTTATCCATCTCTCCCACCCACTTGCCCTCTAATAACCACCACTTCTCTATATTTAAGAGTCAGACAGCCTGCATTTTTCATTTGCACTCTTAGACAAAAACTTGACCACTGTATATGTAAAAACAAAGTTAAAAAATGGAATTGTTCAAAGATATGTAGTAAGTAAATTAGTATTTTATTGTAGAGAAATTGTAAAGTGTGAAAAAATATAAAGGAAAAAATAAATATACCTATACTTATAGTACTTCGAGATAATTACTATTACCTTTTTCATTTTTGCTTTTTCCACATATATGCATATATGTTTATATGCACATATGTTTACATAGTCATATTTTATGCACATATAATTTAATAATGTTAAGTCTGTGGTCATACCACCCTGAACACTCCTGATCTCATCTAATAATGTTAAGTTACACTGTTTATTTAATTTTTATTTCTGTTACATTTTTACCAAATACTATATTATGACTATTTCTCATAGAATCTAATATTCCTCATTTAGGTAATTTGCAAGTTGCTTAATATTTCAACATATGGGATCACTTATTTAAATAATCCCCTGTTGTTGGACATTTAAATTATTTTCACATTTTTCCTTTTATACCTAATGTTGCAGTTAATGCCATTGTACCCAGATTTCTGTGACTTCTTTTATTTATACCATCAGAATAAATTTCTACAAAATCCAATATGTACTCATACAATTTTTTAAAAATTTAAATCAGACGTTTACATTCACAATTACATTAATTATGTTTATTTGTTGTGCCCCTTTGTTTTACCCTCTTGATAGATGATAAATAAATAGATAAATGGATAGATAGATATTTTAATTTAACACACCCCTCACTGATCTTGTTGCCTCATACCTGTGCCACATCAAACCACATTTGCAGAGTTTGGGCATTAACTAAACATTTTCCCAAAAATCAGTTCAGATTTCTTCCAAGATTGTTGCTCAGTAGTGCCCCCCTCCTCAGGTACTAAAAAATGCAATTTGAATGATTTGGTAAAGTTTGTTAACATGGATGTGAGTCATCCCCACAATGTTTCTGTCAGAGCTTCCTATTTGGGGCTAGATCCACAGAAATCTCACAGCATTATTTGCAGTGAAGTTGCATTGATATTTCATGTACAGCTCACGCATATGAGGAAGCAATATCTGTGAAAGTATTTAAATATGAAAATAATTATGTAAATGATAAATACTATTTATTAGTAAGGATAATTAGTAGTTGTCAAGCAGATCCTCTTCTGCCAGAGTGCTACATACCTTTCAAAATGAATGCTTGTGATGAATAATATTTGGAGAAGGGAAAAAAGAGTTTTCTCAACTTTTTCATCACAGCCCAGGTATTGCCAGGCAAACAACTTGATAGAATCAATAGAAGCATAGTTAAGCAGGTGATAATCTCCTCTTGGCCTCCAATATATCACTAAATGGCTTTTTCATGGATAGCAGTTCATTGAAAGGTTGTAATTGTAGCCTTCTGCTGTATTTGCCATTAGAAAATTTCCTTTTAAATGGAGCATGCTGTGTTAATAAGTAGTGGTTTTGCGAGCTCTTGTTTGTCATTCACAATTATTGGGTTCCCCCATATTTGAATTGGCACATGAAATGCCAGTTATAGTATTTGTAAGTGATTTTTCTATCTGCTTTTCTGGTTAGAAGCCCTGTTTAGATGCTTAGGTAATGTCTTGCTCCACTTGTTCTCTGCTAGCAAATGAGAGAGCTGCACAGGATACCCACAGCCTTCTCGAAAACTGAGAAAACATTGGAAGGAGATGGTGATATCTGTAGCACTGTCAATCCTCTCTATTCAGCGTGATATTGTTATTATAGCACAGGCTGAGTTGTCAACAAAAATCAGAGTCAAAATAGTCCAGGTAGGGAGGTATGGGAAAGGGGTTATTTTAATTACATAAGTGTAGTACATCTGGTTGGCAAGAGGGCCCATATTCATCTTGAGTAATGCAGAGAGCTTCTATTCTCTTTCCTTGCCCTCATTACTAATCTGTTTAGGTCTCCATTCCTTCCTGACCACCTCCCCCATCTTATTGGCTGCTCTTTTCTGTACTTGCTTTGAAATATCTGCTGGAGACAGCACTGAGAGCACAGGGCCTGATCTCTGCAAAATGAATCCGTTTTTTATGATCTGCACAAAATAAAAAGAGAATAAGGAAATTAGTGAAAGGTATAATTGAATAATTATACCATGGTACCCTGCTTGTAAAGATGATACAGCAGACTTCCGGCCATGTTATCACCCAGCAGGTGTGGTGTGGTGTGCTTCTCTTCTCTTCTCTTCTCTTCTCTTCTCTTCTCTTCTCTTCTCTTCTCTTCTCTTCTCTTCTCTTCTCTTCTCTTCTCTTCTCTTCCCCTCTCCCCTCTCCTCTCCTCTCCTCTCCTCTCCTCTCCTCTCCTCTCCTCTCCTCTCCTCTCCTCTCCTCTCCTCTCTTCTCCTCTCTTCTCCTCTCCCCCTTTTCCTTCTCTTCTCTTCTCTTCTCTTCTCTTCTCTTCTCTTCTCTTCTCTTCTCTTCTCTTCTCAACTTCTTTCTTGGCTGGAACAAAAAAAAGTCTTCTTTCTTGGCTGGAACAAAAAACAGTCTCTACACCTGGCTCTGTTTACATAGGGAGACTTGTTAAAATGAACATCTATAAGAAGATTTTAAAAAACTGATTCGCATCATAAGAAGCCATAGGAAAGGTAAAAGGTACTGATCACACACATTGCTTAGGTACTGCTGGAGTGATTTCAGGGTTGATGGAGAGTATATGAGCCCTAGATCTTTCTAGCATCAGATGGAAACAACTGTCTCCCTCAGAGATAACCCACTGTTACCTCTTCTATGAGATAGGGCCCTGTAAATGTGGTATCTGTAGTGATCATCTAATTTTCTCTAACCCACATGTGGCTATGGAATAAAATAAAGCTAATGTGCAGCCGAACAAGTGGTATTGAAATGATAGGAGCTCTGCAGTGGGACAGAGCTACATTAAAACCCCGAAACTATCATGCATTTTGGTTTTGTAAATTGAACAAATTCCTTAAATTCTCTGAACTGCAGTTGCCTTATCTGTAAAACGGACATGGAGTCCACCTTTGCTGGGTTACTATACACATTAGAAACAATATATGTAAAAGGCACAGTACTGACATAAAATAGACTCTAAAAGTGGTGACTATGACTCAAGAAAAGTATTTTAACCAACTTAGGCAGTTCTAAAGCAAAATAATATGCAATAAAAACTTACTCAGAAGAACTTAGAAGTAGGCAAGGGTTAACTGATTGTGTGATTGGATTCCATGGCTAGGTCTCAGTACATGAATTCACATCCAAGAAGATTCTCGCTGTGGAGTGTAGGCAACACATTTCCAATTCATGTCGTCATAAGAACTAAACATTTGTAATTCTTTGGTTTCTAAGTGTTTGATTTTTCAAACTTAATAATGCATTAGAGTACTCCTGAGTTTAGCTCTTACTAAATTATCAATGCTATAATTTTATACCTAAGATGCATGGTTCACTGAATGCAGGTAGAGAAAAATAAACATTTTAGACATGCTGATTCTGACTTCCTGAGTCTAAGGGGTGGAGTCCAGCAAAGCTGATGGTTGGTTATTTCTGCATGCATAAGTGTTAGATCAAGATGCTAATTTCCAGCTGCGAACCCTTTCAGATGGTCCCCTTTGTTTCAGTATAAGGATATTTCTTTCTCTGTATTTTTGAAAGTACATTAGTTCAGCTGTCCCAAGTGAAAACTATGAAGTCATTAAAGGGCACTTAGTGGCTCCCAGCTGGTCATTTCCCTCACACTCAGGAGCAGCCTTAAATGCTAACTCCCATCAGTTACTGGGATGCCCTGTATTTTGTCACTATCATTACCTTCACTACCACCATCATTATAATCACTCCTATTAATTCAGCACTTATAATGAGCCAGGCTTCATATCCATTGACATTGCTCACTGCTTTATATATTTTAGCTCAGTTTGCTAGCTCTTGTCTTTCTCAAAAGGTTATCAAATCCTTTATTCATTATGTAAAAATGATATTAACGACTTAAATCAGAAAGGGCAAAACAGTATCATCTCAAGTACCCATTTTGAGTGATTCATAATGGCTGCCAGAAGCACTGAGTTAAGAAAAATTTCAAGACTGTGTAATGGGTGAAGGATACCATTATTGATTAGTAATGTCTGTCTTAGGTGAACGAAGAAAGAATAGACATAGGATATATGACACACAGTGCTGAAAGGCTCACTAATTTCCTTGCTCTCTGTAACCTTTTTGGAGATAGAGATAATGTTTCTGTTGTCCATCATGTTGCTCCACAGCTCATTTCCAGACCATTCATTTATTCTATCAGTCCTCTGCTTATTCCTGCTGAGTCTTCCCTGACTCAGAAACTCCATACATGATACCTCAGCCTGGATGCTCTGCTGAGCCCCCATCTCC
This sequence comes from Neofelis nebulosa, assembly GCF_028018385.1. NCBI lineage: Eukaryota > Metazoa > Chordata > Mammalia > Carnivora > Felidae > Neofelis > Neofelis nebulosa. The sequence goes on along the minus strand of NC_080785.1, from coordinate 121,183,433 downwards.
CAAAGTGGCATCTACATGGAGGCCTTCTGTCTATCCTAAGAAATTCCCCCAGGGATATCACATGTTGTGATATCCTTCTCTTTTCTGCCATAGTACAGATATGAATTTGTGATTATTTATTGGGATGTTTACTTGTTGTATTTATTGTTTCCCTTCCTGAACTCTAAACCCAATGAGCTCAAGAACTAAATCTCTTTTTGACCAGCCACCTTGTACCCAGCATACACATCTGGGTAAAAGAGTAGACATTTAATAGATATTTGTTGAAACAATGAATGCACTAAATTTTGGAGATTCAAACTTAATAAAACAGGGATCCTAGCTTCATAGAACTCATATTCTAGTAAAGGAGAAATATTATTAAGTAAATAATTTTTATACACTGTGATAAAAGAAATACACTCTGCTGGATGCAGGGACAGGTGTTGAGGAAGCATCCCAGAGGTGATATTAAGGTTGGGTTTTGAAGAACAAGGAGTAAAAATGAAACACAATAAATCTGGTAAGAAAAACTGAACACTTCAACTTGTGTTATCTGTTTGAACAATATGTTTCATGATTAAAGTTTTTTTTTTTTTATTAAATGCCAGCTACATTGGCATGTACCTATTGCATGACCCTAAAGGCATTTTAAAATAAATATAATGAATATTTTACCTTGAAAGGACACACAATTAGGCTTCTCCCACAAGGATATTCTTAGTGTTAAGCTCTTATCCTGCTTTTTACTTGATATATCCACTAATTGTTCTTATCCAGTGGCCTTGATGGAAGCTTGTGGTCCATTTGCTAAAGGGTCAGTGGGGATTATGTGACCACAGTCTTCTGAAATGACTCAAGATCTTCTACAGTTAGAGGGCATGTGGTTACAGTGGAATAATTTAGAGGAATGAAACTGCATTTGGCTTTTTAGGTTTACATATATGACTTGGATAATAAAAGAAAAATCATGACCAGTACACCAAGGGATGTTTACAACAAAAGATGGTTTTAGGTATTCTACTAACTTTATTACAGCTTCAATGATAAATTATTAGGTATATTGATTGTAACAGGAGGTAACATTTACCTTTGCAGCTGCAGCCCTTTTAGAAATAAGATGGAGTTTTGTGCCTTGTTGATTGATTGATTGATAAGGTAGAGATGAAGGAAGGGAGAGTTAAATTGAGAAAGCATGGGGCATAACATTTCTTTAAAAATCACATTTAACGTAACATGAAATTTAACAAAATGCAGGAAGTAAGGCTGAAAGGCAACACTCACTTAAAAAAAAAAAGAAAAAAGCTTTTATAATTACATTACAGCACTTGAGAGAGCTGTAGAGAGCATAGGCCTCTAAAATTTCCCCAAAACATGCTCATTCACCTTGACTAAATCAGGTGCAGAAAAGAGTTTCCTTGTTGAGTTGGTAAATCAGGATCATATCCAGGCTCTAATTGGATCCTAACACTGCTGCAGCTCTGTATGAATCCATATGTCATGTACAGATAGAAGCAGAAATAGTGTTTAAATCAAATGGATGCTGCTTACTTTAAGATGAAAGCTATCCAATGAATTTTAAATTAAATTGGAAGAATTTATGCAAAGTCAGTGCCATATTCAGCGTCTATTTTATTTGGAGTATAGGAGGCCACTGATGTAAAATGCATCTTGAAACTTGCTTCAGAACAAACTAAAATAGGAGCAAGGGGAAACAAAGTGAATATAAGCCTTGGATTACAAGATCAAACCACAGTGTTAATCCTGTTCCTGAGATAATAAAGATTAGTGCTGTGCCCCATACCTATTTTGTAATCACATAGGCTACATTTTACCAAATGTGTAATTTTATTTAAAAAAAAAACAGTAAACAAAAATGTTGATTATTCTCAAAGTCAGGTACAAAACTGTGCCAAAATGATACTATTATTCAGAGAAAATTAAGCAAAGGAGTGCCTGGGTGGCTCAGTTGGTTAATCTTCAAACTCTTGATTTTGGCTCAGGTTGTGATCTCACAATTCATCAGTACAAGGCCCATGTCAGGCTCTGCACTCACAGAGCAGAGCCTGCTTGGTATTCTCTCTTTCCCTTTCTCTCTGCCCCTCCTCTGCTTACGCTCAGTCTCTCTCTCTCTCTCTCTCTCTCTCTCTCTCTCTCTCTCTCTCTCTCTCTCATACAAAATAAATAAACATTAAGAAAAGAAAAGATTAAGCCAGAATAGTAACTATTTTATTTATTGGTCAATCTAAATGGCAGGAAATATAAACTTACAGACTTCTTTTTGTCAACTGAGAGATTATATGGAGAGAAGTCAATCAGATCAAGGTGCAGGTTAAATAAGCATACGTTTAGGGATAAATGAGTAAAATAAGGGGTTTTTAGAGTTAAGCCAGTGCCAGTGAGCAGCTGGCAAACTCACTGTGGGCATGGGGAGAACCATTCTTCCTGACTGCCAGTAGACATGATGGTCCATTCTACAAAAAAGAGGGTAGGATTGCCCACTGATTATGTCCTAGCCTATTTATTCATTCACTAGGATGCAAGACCTTTAAAAACTTACAACATGGTACATAGGACATAATAGGTCCTCAATAAATACCTGTTGAGTGAATGAATGAACTGTAAGAAAGTCTGTTTTCTAAGAGATACTCAGTGACATTTGTTCATTCATTTCTTTTCATTTATCATTCAACAAGTTTTGGTTTTTTTGTTTTGTTTTGTTTTTTAATGTCCCTTTTTTGTCAGGATCATGTTGTGGAAATATATAATAGTAATCAACAATAGCAACTGTCCCCTGCTCTCCTGGAATTTAATGATATTGGGAGAAACCAATATTGAAAAAGAAAATTAACTAGAGAATATATAGTTACAATCCAAGGTTAGTTCATGTTAGATACTTACCCTAAAGTTAACATCAATATGTTGAAGGATTTTAAGTGTATGTGAGTATTTGTTGGTCTTTGCAGAGTGGGGAATGTATGACTGGGCATATCTTTGGAAGATATTTGATGGTTATGGAGAACAGGCATAGGGATGGAAAGAGTGGATGTAGCTATTATTAGATTATTGCAGTGCAGGTGAGATATGATCTAGTCTAGATGAGGTTGGTGGCTGGACAAAAGTGAGATATACAAGATTAAGGAAATATTTAGGGTATATTAGAGCAATAGGACTTGTGAAATGTTTGTTTAATAAGAAGCTTTCAAGGGGGTCTCCGACATTTTAGCCTCCCATAATGTTTGTATCATGCTCTGAGAAAAAGGAATATTTAAAGATGACCAACCTTTTTATGGTGGAAGGGTCAATATAATTGGTTTTATCTTAGACATGTTGAGTTTGATGTGCGTTTGAGATACCCCAAAGCTTGAAGACATTGAGTAATTAAGTGGAGACATACATACATGTATATGTATTGATGTGAGATTGCTGTGAAGACAAAAGTTGAGTCTTTGATATATAGATGGAAACTTAAGTTGTGGTCATGGGTAAGACTACCCAAGGAAACAAAGAAAGGGCCTAGAGCTTGATTTTGATGAGCTCCAACAGTTAATAAATGGGCTATTGAATTGGGCTCCCAAAGAACTTTAGAGAAAATAATTGGAGAAATATAAGGGAAACTGGAAGGAAAATAATCATGAGGATAGTGTGTTTCTTGAAGGAAGAAGATATCAGCAATATCACACACTATTTTGATCCAGTAGTAGGTCTAGAAGCCAGATAGAGAAATGGGAGAGTGAGTGGGAAGTAAGTAAAAAGAGTCAGTAAATAGAGAGGAGGAATATACTTTGTATTAGTTAGGGCTGTTTTGATTTTACCTTTGATCAAAAGAGAAGTTCAAATATAAGGATAAAGAGGGTGTTCAAAACCTCAGAGCAAAGATACATGCACATCTCAGGAACTTACAGGACCCAGGAACAGAAGCCTACTTGGAGACCAGGAAATGTCCTCTCTGGTTCCTCACTACTCGTTCTGCATATCTGCTTCATTCCTAGGCTGAATCTTTATTTATTTTTATGGTTTGTATTAAGAGAGAGAGAGTGAAAGAGAAAGATTCTCAAGCAGGTTCCATGCTCAGCGTTGGAGCCTGATGTGGGGCTTGATCCCACAGCCCTGGGATCATGACCTGAGTCAAAATCAAGAGCCAGAAGCTCAACCAACTGAGCCACACATGAATTTTTTTTCCTCATTTTGCATAAGCTAGAAAGTAGAAACTGCTGTTACTTACAAGTTTACCTCTCCTTTCAAAAGGACAGACTATAGAGGAAACTCTCAGCCCTACTGTCTCATACCCCAGGGCTTTTTGTCATTGGCTCAGCTGGATCAGGCCCAATCACCTGCAGATGGAGAGTGTGGTACAAACATGGCTGTGCCATCTAATACCATATGGATAGAGGAGCAGGAGGGTCACTTCTTCTAGAGAACTATTAGGAAGAAATGCCTATATTTGCCTACCATGGTGATGAACTTTTCAACATTTATTTCAAGATGCAATTCATCAGAACCACTGGATATGTTTTGTAAAAATGACAGATACCAGATTCTTATTCCAGATCTATTTTCCAAATGGAACCCAAGAATCTTCACTGCTAACAAGTTCCTTAGCTGGCTGCAACTCACTCAAGTTTGGGGATCAGTGCTCTAGAGGAAAAATCTTGGTTCAAGTAATTATCCACCACCTTTGAATGTCACATCCATTTTTAAAACTTTCACCTCTGCCACATCTCTTTCAAACCCATGGCACATAATCTGGAATTTGGGCTCAGAATTATCTTTTTTTCCCAGTTGTAGAAAAACTCCAACCTGAAATGGTAAGGATGTGGAAAGTTCATCCCAGAAATATTCATAGGCAGATTTTCTTAATGAATAGAGTTTGTTACCTAAACAGTTCATAGGTGAATGTGATATTGATCATAGAGGCGTTATCTTTTTATACTTTTGTATACCATATATAATATTCATAGATAGATGTTCCATCACAAAATTGGCAGTGCTACAAGCAATTTCTTTTCTCTATTCTTGTCCGTTTGCCCTTACAACCACACCCAGCCCCATTGCTTACACATATCAACCCCTTTGACCAAAATTAAAAAACAAAACCAAAGAAAACCATATATACTCTATCTCTGTGCCTTCTATTTGAAATACAGCTAAAATAATTGTGTTAATTTAGCTCATTGCTTTGTGACAGTTTCTTTCATCCTGCTTCCACTGATTTAGAGCATCATTCCTTAAAACCTTGCAGTTCTTGGGGCACCTGGGTGGCTCAGTCAGTTAAGTGTCTGACTTTGGCTCAGGTAAAGATCTTGCAGGTTCATGAGTTTGAACCCCCCATTGGGCTCTGTGCTGACAGCTCAGAGCCTGGAGCTTGCTTTGAATTCGTGTCTCCCTCTCTCTCTGCCCCTCCCTTGCTCACACTCTGCCTCTCTCTCTCTTTCTGAAAAATAAATAAACATTAGTAAATTAAAAAAAAACAAAAAACACTGACATTCCTGCCCCCAAGTAGGAGTATACTGAAAAGGGTCTATAGGGTAACCAACCCCCTCAGGTTTTCAATGAATATCATCATTTTATACATCCTGAGAAGTTCAGTAATATGTCAGCCCATTCTCTTTGGCCCATTGATCATTTCCCAAAATTACTTCACCTTGTACCCACCTTCCTCCATCCCCACTGCAACACATTAACCAGTACACCTAGAACATACATTAAACATAGTTTATTTGGAGAACTACAACTCAATCCACATTATTCCTCCAATTAGATGGAGTGTTTCAGGTAGCAGAGTGGGAGAGAAATTGATAGGCAATTCTCCTAGGATTCAGTGATCCTTTTTTCTTGATTCCATAAAGTGAGTGAGACTGAGTGATTATTCCCTTAAATCTGCAGCATCCACATTGCACTTTGTATTTAATGCTTTATCCTGCGAGTAATTCAATTAAAAGTAAAAGGTATTAAGTGAATAGTAAGTTTACTGGGTAGCTGAGTTGATAATTTTATTTTTTTACAAAGGAAATCTATTTATTTACATTTACATTGCAGGAATATGGCAATGCTCCAAGAAAAATGTGAAATTAACCTATACTCTCACACCCAAAGAGATCCATTGTTAGAAATTTAATATATACGGTTTATGCCAGTTTTTAAAATGTATTGCCTTTCAGCCTAAATTCCCTCCTTTTTACCTGCTCTCTGAAAATAGATACAGGTTCTTTAAATAGTCTTTCCTTTGCCAGCTGGCGTGATTTTCACCTTTACTAGTAGATGGCATTGAGGGGCATTGCAGAAAAAGGTTTTGCTTCATGATGCCAGTGTGCTTCCTTGTCAGCCTCCTGGTGGCTTCTCCAGCGTCCCGTTCCTATGACACCTGTGATTCTCTCAGTACCCAGCTATGCAACGCATGCAGTTTCCTCTAGCATTCACGGTTGCTCTAGCACCCAGCTCCTGCAGCGGTGAGAGCCTCCTCAGTGTCCAGCTCCCACCGTGCACGTGTCTCTAGTAGCTGACCTCAACAGTACCTGGTAGCCAGCAGCTTCCCCCAGCATGTCCTGTCAGCGAGTTTTGCAGTGGTGTGCCTCCAGTGAGAAATCTCACCATGAACAGCTTTCCCTGGAAGTGTAGAAGGTGGATTTCCAGCAAGTCACAGAGGGCATATTTCCAGAAAGTTTCCTCATGAGGCATCATGGCAACTTCACTATCTGGTGATCCTTGGTCATGCTCTCTCTAACCTGGTCTGGACCTCAGTCCTGTCAGGAGGGAGGAGAGCTTCCTTCTAAGAGGGAGGATTAGTGGCTATTCCTTCTATCTGGTATCTCTATATATTTTATAGTTCTTTACTCATCACCAGCTGTCCCCTTATTACCTATGCCATATTTAATAATATTTTTTATTAAACTTTCCATGGTCAAATTACTATGTGGTTTTCCTCTACTAGTTGAACACAGAATAATGTCCAAGTTTCCCAATCTAATACTGATGTGTGTATTATTTTAACTTTTAAAAGGATTGTGAACCCCTTTATTCACAACATTCTTCAAGTTTGTACACCATTATTTCAATGGTTGCAAATTAGCCTGTATTGTAGTGCATACTTCATATTTTTTCTTTCATCTCTTACTTGTTTTATACACACAGATATGTATATTTACACTGTTCTCATTTTCACAATTGTAAACAATGCTCTAGTAAACATCTTTGTACACATTCTTTGCACATATCTATAATTTTATTGCAACTAGCTCTTGGTCATTTGGACATTTTAGGCAGAAGCAAATGATGAATATATCACATAAAGTGCTTTATGTATTTCCAGGGGACTACTGAGAATATTATTTAGTGCTGTAATGAAACATCAGAAAAAAGTGAGGAAGTCATGGTTTTTATTGTCTTCTGCCAAACTTTCATAGCAAGAATCTGAAAAATATCTCATCTAGCACAAGAACTGAAACTAGATTTGAGATTGAGCCATTAAATATCAATTATCATAAATCATTTCTAGCTGCTTTTCTGATCAAATATTTTCCTGTGTTGTACAGTTGGGGAATGCACCTCATCAAAAGAATGGAAGGTGGGAAAGAAGTAAATGATTCAGGGTATCTTGGTGTTTCTTAGAGTGCTTTGAAAAAACAAAGTGTTAACCTGAATGTCTTAAACAAATTGAACTTGGCTGATTTTGAGTGTTTACAGAAAAGAACTCCTTCAGCTTCAGCTGGAAACCAAATCACTGGCTCCATTGTTGATGTCTTTTGACATGACTACATCCCAGGCATAAATAATCTCAAATATTGAACTAAACATATCTTAACTATTGAGAATCTTTCAGGATAATTTGAACTAAGGGAATGATCATGACTGGCAACCATTGAAAGTTCCCTCTTACCAGGAAGTATGTGGAAGCAATGCCTTTTAGAACCAGACATGCTTCAGAGACTTAATTCAATGTTTGCTTTCAATTTGACACTGATGTTTGCTAAGTGTTGAGCCATTTGTTGCTTTGCAAGTGAGATTGTGCTAATCGCAGAACATGAAGGTGTAACATGTATTATGTATAATCACAATATAATAGATAGCTAGACACATGGAATCTTTGTTGTCACAGTCAGTATCAACAAAGCAACATAAGCACTGCACCTTATTGAGCACCTACTGTGTAGACAATATGCCCCTTGTTCGTGGGTTAGTTTAGCTAATCCTCACAAAGCTCTTAATAAGAATGTACCAATGACATCCCCATTTTACAGATGAAGACATTGGGGAAGAGAACACTTAGAAATTTGCCTCTGATCACACAGTTACCCATCTGTTCAGGCAGTGCACAGATTAGACTGTCTGACTTCAAGATCAGGTGAGTACAGTGGCCTGACCAATATGCATTACTGCTTCTCACATGTTTAGAGCTGAGAGAAATCAAATAGTGCACTTTAAAGAGGATCTTTTTCCACTTTAATTCAATCCCTTTCAGCTTTCATTTCAATGGAGTCTCTGTTGGATTTAATGTATCATGTAGAATTATCAAGTTAAATGACTGCATTTTTCCCTTAATTGACCATTTTGAACTGAATTGCTTGGATTTATCAAATATTTTATAGTGCAATATGGTCTGGCATAGCTATTACCAATCTCTTTTCCACCATCACCACACCTGACAAATAAAATTCACAAGTACAACATTTTATCCTGTGCTTCTCCAGAATTAATACACAAAGCTGTGTAATTAAAAATCTGTACTTTATTCCAGGACAGTTGCAACTCCATTCCTTTGTCTCCCATTTGTCCTAGGGGCTGCAGTTAAGGACCTATAGTCTGAAGTGGAGAGAGACATGATGGCTTGACAAATAGATCTTGAGCACCTATAACGTGTAAAGAGCTAAATCACTGTGGTAGGCTTGTTGAGGATTTAAAAATAATAAGACAGCCTAGGAAAGACAGGCATTGACACCATTGCCAAAAATCCCTTTAATCACAAGGCAGTGAATAAAGGAGCAAGAAGTGGGGAAGATCATGTCAGCAGGGAGTGCTAAGTGTGGCCCATTCGCAAATTTCTTAATTGGAATTCTACTGTTCAAATATGGATTACTTTTGGGAAATTTTGTACCATGCAGGTTTTTCTCAGTGTTAAAAAAGAAAAAAGAAAAAGAAAGTCTAGCAAAGAAAGGAAAGGGACTGGAGATAATAGGAGCCAGTGTAGGTGGCTCATGAGAAAGCTGTGTCTCATAAACAGGGGGAGGTCAATCCAAACTCAATCTCAAAGTATATTCATATCCCATAACATTAGAGAATCACTATCAGGGCCCTTGGTGCTTACTTTTTAGCAAGTAGCATAGCATAAAATCAAAAGAACTCAGTGTATAAACTCCCCCACCCCATATTTAAATTTATAATGAGATTAAGTACTTCTAAGATTCTATACATTTATTTATTTTTTCTGTAACAAGTCATACAAGATCACAAAATCACAGGATGCTCAAGGGAACTTAGTAAATATTTAATATAAACTTTTATCCTAGAGATGAGGAAATTCTAGCTCAAATAAGAAAAGTGACTGGATCCATGCACAACCAAATTATCTATACAAGAGTTGTAATCAGAAATGTTTAGTTGTCCTGTGCCCTAATGGTGTGATTTCTCTGCATCACCGTCAATCAATAAATCTGATTCTTCAAATACAGAATACTTTGGCTGGGCTTCATAGACTAAGATTTTTTTTAAGTGGGTAAAGGACCAAATAGTAGCAAAAATTAAGTAACTCTGGATTTTTTTGCAACCAGAGTTATTTGCATTGTTATTTTCAGCTCAGAGTGATAGATACCACATTTAAGTGGAAAATATATCTATTCCATATTTATAAATCTTTAGATTCTGCATGTGTCATGAAAATTGTAAGTAAGTTTTACAACACTGAGCTATATGAAATTAATTTCTATTCTGGGTCAAAAAGCTCCATGGTAGGCAGTTAATGCATAAAACACTAGTGATTGCAGCCCTAAGGGCTGCATTGCCAGATGAAATTACAGATCTCAAATCCCATCATTATACTGGTATTTATTTTTTGTTTGTGTTATCTAAGGAATATGTAGTCTAAAATTGAGTATTTACCTAATGAACAGGCTAAGGGTGTCTTCTGATTTCTTCCCCTGCAAATCTAAAATAAAGTGTCTAGTTGTGGATATTAACATGTTGTCCGTATGCCAGGGTACCAATGCCTACTGTTTCATTTCTCCATACACTTATAAAATGATAGTCAATGATAGTTGTAGGCCTCACTAAGGTAATATGGAGTGGATCAAAATGGAACTTGATAAAAATTGTATACCCTTCTTTAAATTAAACAACGACAATAAAAATAAAATCAAACAACTGTAGGTAAAAATTAAAGAAACATAAACAACTGCAGTAAAACCTTGGTTTCTGAGCATAATTCATTCCATAAACATGCTTGTAATCCAAAGCTCTCATTTTTCAAAGTGAATTTCAAGAACCATTGGCTCAGTTGTGATCATGTGATATTTGGCATCACATACTACTCATATTGTAAGACATCACTCATTTATGAAGTTAAAATTTATTAGAAGTATTTGTTCATCCTCTGAACATTTGCAGAACAAGTTACTTGCAATCCAAGGTTTTACTGTGTAATAAAATACAAGGTATTTGGGAAGATATTAAATACTTAACTTACATAAAACTTTCAAATAATTTTTTTCATAATTTTTACTGGGAAAGTTGTCCTTGCTTCCACAAACATAAGTTTTCCCATCAGATTTTATGTTCCAATTTTTGATGATCACATTCATTAAGAAAATTTTAATATTTGTAACCATTTAAAAATTTTCAAGAGTTGATTTTTTTTCAAAGAATATAGTTTTTCTCTTTTTTCTTTTACATGCAAAAATTATCAAACTATCGTCTTCTAGTGTGTATAAGATTGAATTCAATCCAACTTGTTGCTTTTATAAATATGTCACAATAACTACAGTGGGAGGCGCTGCTGTGTTAAAGCACCCACAGCTATGAGTCAGCCATATCATCTTTTTTTTTTTAACGTTTTATTTAATTTTGAGAGGGAGAGAGCACACACATGCATGAGTTGGGGATTGGCAGAGAGAGACAAGGACAGAGGATCTCAAGCAGACTTTACACTGAGAGCAGTGAGCCTGATGAGGGAGGGGCTCAAACTCACAACCCATGAGATCATGACCTGAGCTGAAGTTGGAAACTCAACCAACTGAGCCATGTAGGAGGCCCAAGGAAATCATATCATCTTTAAGTAAAGGCAGAGATAGGAACAACTACCTAAAACCATGCTGACAAGTTCTCCCTGAACTGCCACTCCGGACTTGTTGTACCCATGCCCTGGAACATGAGTTCTTCCAGCAATCCTACAGTCTTTTTTTCACTATGAGCATTGATACTGTACAGCTAGCTATTGCAGAAATTGTTGTCCAGTTGGTTGAACGTTGAGCAATAGTGGTGGAGCCATGGGTGTGGATCTTTCTTATCGTGCCTACCATGTGTGACCACTTTGATCCCCTATCAGATTCTGCCTCTCTAGGATCACCTTCCTGGGAGACCCCAGAGAGGCTACTCATGGCTGAATGTGAAGAGCTCCAGGATTTTAGGTAACCCTGGAAGCCCCAAGGATTAAAGGGATCATTACCTCCTGCCCCACGTATAAACATTAATTCACAACTGTATATCCAAGCAGGATGGTTGGGCCCTCTGCCTTAGGTATATGACTTTGAATAGCCTTGAAGAACCTTGAAAGTAATGCCCCAGATGGCAGACTTCTCTGTTTTACCCTTTCTTTATCTATACTAAACCTGAAGCTGAAATAGAGTTTTCATACTGAGAATGCACATTTATTCTTTGTCTACCACTTAAGGACAATCAGCAGGAAGGTAACACTTTGGACAAAAAATGAGAATTCAAATTAAGTTGGTGCTTTGCCCCAGCCAGGAAGGTTTATGGAGAGAAAGTGAGGAACAAGAGCAAAATAAACAAGCTCTTTTTGCTCCATTTAAACTCTGACCATTTGCCTTAACTGTATTATTAATGATTTGAACAGATTTAGACACACCCACATTTCAATTTAACTTCAGAAAGAGTTTCTAAAGTCAATGGAATATTTTAAGTGGTCTGGATATTGAAATAATGTCTTTATTCTCTGTATACTCCAGTTTCTTCTTTCATTTGTTCATACTTGTATTCATTCATATATTCACCAAGTATTTGTTGTTGTAGACCTTATCTGGTATTGATCCAGGTACTGGACTAGAGAGGTTAGAAGGCATCATCATCACCTTGGAGGGTCTCCTCCAAGTCTTGAGGGGAGTCATATTGGTTAACATGTAATTATCATACAGTTGGACAAGTACTGCCGTAGTCATATGAGCAGAATATCAGAAGAGAACTGTTTCATTCAGTCTTGTTACATATTTATTTGACTATTTACCTGTCCGACTCAGAAATCCACCTAATAGAGGTGGTGCTTTTAAGGGCACCATCCATATCTTAATTACTTTTATTTTACCTGTGATGCATCAGGTGCTTTTCATACAAGTAACTATATTTGTATGTTTCTCCTGCAAGTAACTATATTTTTATTGAATACATTTTCAGCTATTTCTTGTGATTCCCCAGAAGTGTGGATTTTATTTTTGTAGACTGGCAACACTACCACAATTTATGCCAGTAAAAATGTGAGGATTGGAAGAAATACTGCATTTAAAGGCCTGATTTTTTACAAAATTTTGAAGTATATTTGGCATAAAACAAAAATGATTAAAATTCACAGTACATGTGTACCTCTGTGAAACCTGTCACCATAATATCCAGCGCACAGAAAAGTTTCTTCCTGCATTTTATTTTTGCTAGTATAGATTTGTTTGTGTTTTCTAAAATGTCATAAGAAAGGACTGATAAAGTCAGAGTTTGGCTGCTTTTACTCAGCATAATTAGTTTGAGATTTATCCATGTTATTGCATGTATCAATAGTATATTTCTTTTAACTGCTAAGTAGTATTCCATTGTGTGGATGTACCACAATTTATTCATCCATTCATTTGTTGATGGGAATTTGGGTTATTTCCAGTTAATTCAGCTTTTGACACTAAAGCTGCTGTGAATATTTATGTACAACTCTGTATCAGGTAGATACATAGAAGTGGAATAGTGGATCATATGGTATAGGTATGGTTAACTTTTTAAAGAAATTGACAGACTGTTTTCCAAAGTGGTTGTACCATGTTACATTTCCATCAGCAGTGTAAAAGAGTTATAATTCTTTTACATTCATCCCAAATTTTGTATAGTCACCCTCTAATTTCTGCCATTCTAACATGTGTGTAGTGATAACTCATTATTGTTTTGATTTCTATTTCCCTAGTGACTAATGATTTCAATTATCTCTTTATATTTCTTTTTGTCATCCATATCTCTTTGATAATGTATCTGTTCAGATCTTTGTTCAATTTCTGTTGTTGTTGTTGTTGTTTTCTTATTGTTGAGCTTTTGAGAATACTTCATAAATTCTAAAGCTAAATTCTTTATCAGATATATGATTTGCAAATTTTTTTTAAGCTGAGGCTCCTCTTTTCATTCTCTTAATATGTCTTTTAAAAAGCAGAACTGTTTTATTTTTATAATTTTTTTAAAAAAATTATTTATTTTTGAGAAACAGAGAGAGACAGAGTGCAAGTGTAGGAGGGGCAGAGAGAGAGGGAGGCACAGAATCAAAAACAGGCTCCAGGCTCTGAGCTGTCAGCACAGAGCCAGACACAGGGCTAGAACTCACGAACCAAGAGATCATGACCTGAGCCAAAGTTGGATGCTTAACCGACTGAGCCACCCAGATACCCCTGAAGTGCTTTATGTTTTTAAGTCCAAATTATTATTTTGTTTTTTCTATGGATCATGTTTTTGGTATGGTATCTAAGAAATCTTTGCCAGACCCAAAGTGCCAAGAGTTTTCCCTATGTTTTGATCTAAATGCTTTGTAGTTTTATGACTTGCAGTTAGGTCTACAGTCTATTTTGAGTTCATTTTTATGTGGTGTGAGGAATGGATTAAAGTTAATTATTTTGTGTATGGAAATTCATTTTTTCCAGCATAATTGTTTAAAAGACTTTCCTTTCTCCATTAAATTGCCTATGTCAGAAAACTGTTGGGTCAATTTACAGACTGTAAATTGGTTCATTTGTTTACCTTTATATCAATATCACACTTCTGAGTTACTCTAGCTTTACAATAAGTATTGAAGTTGTGTAACAACCATCTAACTTTGTTCTTTAAGATTATTTTGCCTATTCTGAGTACTATGTATGTCCACATGAATTTTGGCATCACCTTGTCAATTTTGACAAAATCACCTGTTGTATTTTGTTTGGGATTGTGTTGAATTTATTGATCATTTTGGGCCTTCTGTTGACCAGAACTCTTACTGATTATATAAACAGTCAATTAACACATGTTTTGTACATTATATGTATTTTATGTATTGTACATTAAATGGTATTCTCACAATAAATTAAGCTAGAGAAAAGAAAATGTTATTAGGAAAGTCATAGGGAAAAGAAAATACATTTACAGTACTGTGCTATATTTATTTTTTTTAACTCCATGTATAAGTGGACTTGTGCAGTTCAAACCCATGTTGTTCAAGTATCAACTGTATATGGCTTTTTTTTAGTATGTTAATATGTTAAATTACATTGGCTAATTTCCAAATGCTAAACCAGCCTTATATTTTCAGAATAAACCTACTTGGGATGACATATGATGCTTTTTATTTTTGTTAGATTTTATTTTCTAAAATTTGGTTTAGAATTTTTCATCTATATTCATGTAGTTTATTTTCTTGTAATGCTTTTTTCTCCCATTTTGATATCAGAGTAATAACTGGTTTCATAGAATAAGTTGGGAAATATTCCCTTGTCTTCAATTTCCTGGACCTTTTTATAATTGTTACTGATTCTCTCTTAAATACTTGGTAGAATTTACCAATGAAGTAATCTCATCTGGAGTTTTTACTGTGAAATTTTTTTTCATCCAAAAATTTGATTTCTTTAATATATTCATGTCTATTCAGATTTTCTGTTTCTTAACTGAGCTTTGGTAACTTGTGTCTTTCTTCTAAAGTATCAGTTTGTTGGCAAAAACACCATTCATAGCTTTCCTTTATTTTACATTTAATATGTGTAGAATCTATAATTATTCTACCTCTCTCATTTCTGATCTTGGCAATTTGTATCTTGTCTCCTTCCCCCTCCCCCCGATTCATCTGACTAGAACTTTATCAATTTTATTTATTTTTTTTAAAAAATCAATTTTTGTTCTGATGTATTTTATGTATTGTTTTCTGTATTGCTGATTTCAGTCTGATTTTCTTAAGCTGACCTTGGGTATGATTTTCTCTTTTCTAGCCTCTTAATGTGGCACTTGAGGTCACTAATTTGAGATTTTTTTTCTTTTTCCAATATAGGTATTTGCTGCTATAAATTTCCTCTTAAGTCCTGCTTTAGTGGCATTCCACAAATACTGACAGGTTGTGTTTTCATTGACATTTAGTTCAAAACAGTTTTTAATTTCCCTTTTGATTTATTCTTTGACCTATGGGTTATTTAGAAGTGTGTTAAAGTTTACAAATATTTGGAGTTTTTTTTTAGAAACCTTTCTCTTATTGATTTCTAATTTGTAGAGCTTGAATCCTTTAAAATTTCTTGATGCGTGTTTTATGGCCCAGAATATGGCTTTTATTGATGAATGCTTCACATGTACTTCAGTGTGTGTGTGTGTGTGTGTGTGTGTGTGTGTGTGTGTGTTCCACTACTGTTGGATGAAGAATTCTGTGAATGTCAATTAGCAAGTTAGTTGACCATGTTATTAAAGTCTAATATATCCTTACTAATTTTTCTATCTACTTATTCTTTTGATTATTTTGCTTCATGCATTTTGTAGCTCTTTTTGCCTGTTTGCATAGACATTTAGGACTATTATGTCCTTTTGATAAATTGATCCTTTTATCATTATGAATTGCTCTTTCTTGTTTCTGGTAATATTTTGTGCTCTGAAATCCACTTTAGCTGGTCTTCATATAACCCATCAGCTTTCTTTTACAAGCAATTATTGATATCATTGGCTTTAAGCCTATTATCATGCTACATATTCCAGTCTGTTTTGAATCTTAGGTTTCAAATATTCTTGAGCTTTGTCCTGTGATGAAGCTTTCTTACATGAAATAGTTTCATTATTTCTGATCTTGCTTTTAGGCATTGTTAGGTAGGACCAGAGGCATATTTAATATAGGTCTAATTATTCCACTCAACAAGGCTAGACTTTTCCAGGTCCTCTGTCCAATATCCCATGATTTATGAGATTATCTAGGTTGGGTAGTAGGAATTGGCACCATTCCAGGTGCTGTGTGCACCAGGCACTGTTAGCTCTAGTCCTTTGGAACTATTATTTTCCTGCTTTCTGGTGGTTTTTCATATGTGTGAAAATCAGCATACTTCTAAACACTTGAGAAAGATCCTTTGCAGATCTCTGGTGTTCCCTCTGTGTGCAGCTCTCTCCTTTCTAGCATTCTGTCCTGTCAACTCTAGTTGCCTTGATTTCTCCAGGCTCTTTGCTCTGCGTCCTCAAGGAGTCAGCCAGGCTCTGCCTTATTTCTTCTTCCTGCCCTGTGCTGAAAATTCTATCAATGCAGTAATCTGGGGGCAAGTATGTTCTCTCTCTTAGGGATCACTGATTTTCATTGTCCGATAAATATCTAGTTACTTGAAAATTTGCTTCGTATGTTTTCCTTTTTTTTTTTTTTTTTAGTGTTTCAGATAGAAGGGTAAATATAGTCCTTGTATTACATCTTAACTGGAAATTGGGAGTTTGTAAGCACACAAAATTGAATTAATGGGACCATATGACTTTCCTTCCCTTATTACTCTACTATCAACATCCTTGTGGTTAAAATGAAGTTTCACAGTTCCCTGTGGATTTCTCCAATGTAGTCGTAATGCAAAATTCCAATGACAATGGATAATTGACTGCACAATACAACATCTGTTCTTAATGAAATAAAAAAGATTCACGCTTCTATGTTATATTAGTGTGGGTAGTACGAGCTGGTGTAACAACAAATCTCTATTTGTTAGTGACTTAACATAAAAAGAAGGTTTATTTCTTGTTCACATAAAAATCCAACATCGTGTTTCTAATTTGCTGAGGGCTTTTTTCCATGAAATGAATTAAGGACCCATGGTTCTTCTGTGTCCTGACTCTGCCATTTCCTAGGGCCTCAAAGACTTTGGAATATAGCTGGAAGACAGAGGAGAAGAGGGTATAGAAGGCTCTGTAATCACCCCAATATAGAAGTGACACTCACTACCTCAGCTCACATTTCACTGGCAAGATATGGATGCAGGAGGTGCTGGAACATGAAACCCTGGCAAGCCAACATCTAGCAACAACTTTATACAAAGGAAGGCAAGCAAATTGCTTGCCGTGTTTTGACAAACATAAGGAACTTTGTGGACTTTTACCTCCTTTTTTTTTTTAAGTTTATTTATCTATTTTGAGAGAGAGCAAGTACACCCAAGTCTTGGAGGGGCAGAGAGAGAGGGAGAGAGAGAATCCCAAGCAGGATTCTGCACTGTGAGTGTGGAGCCTAATGCAGGGCTTGATACAGGGCTCTAACTTACAAAGATCATGCCCTGCAGATCATTCCCTGCAAGATCATGCCCTGAGTGGAAGTGGGACACTTAACTGACTGAGCCACCCAGGTGCCTCACATTTTATCTCCTTCTAAAATGCATGTTTTATTATTTTTCCATCTCTCCAATTCTGATCATGGTCAACAGCTTGAATATTTCTTTAGTGTTTCATCCATTTACACTGTCAAGGCAACCTTCTTTTGCACAAAAAGGACAGTAAACTGTGTTTCTTTTCATAGCGCATTTCCCACATTTGGATCAAAACTATGCATTGCATTTCACCAAGTGACTGCTGAATAATCTCAAAACTGTGGTATCCATATAAAGGAAAAGATAAGGAAGTTTCCAAGGCATTTATAGGCCAGAATTGTTCTGTTCCCCTTAACCAGGTAAGTTAGTGCCTGTTGGAGTTTTTTTGAGGGCTTTGTAGACTGCTTCCTTGATTCGCATAAAGAAATCATAGTTGGAATAGGGTAGTGCTGAGGATTAAATGAGATATTTTATTTAAAGTGCTAAACATAGTCTAAGGCACATATAGAAAGTGATCCATAATTGAGGCTTTTTGTTATTATGAACTAAGGATAGGATATTAAGCAAAAATTGAAGTGCCCTTGTTGTGGATGATGACAATACATAGAAAAATTTAAACTTGCTTTGTTTTCTACAATTACTAATAAGGTTTCAATGTGTGCTTGCTGTCTGATTTCTCAATGTATTTTTCCCCTCACCTTATCATGGAGATATCACGTGAATAAGGGCTGAATTCCTGTAACTGAATCCACTTGTAGAATTTCACTGCCTTGTAAAAGGCAGCAAAGTATATAACAAAGAACTTTGGTTCTAAAGTCAGTGTTTAAACCCTACCTCCAATGCCTGTCAACTGTATGACCTTGAACAACCTTTCTTCCGAATGTGTGAATTTTAGCCAGTGGTGTTACTTTCATAGGGACTTTACGGTAGGAGTAAGATAAGATGTATATAAATCACTTACACAAAGAGATGGCATATAGTTAGTGCCTAATAAATGTTATTACAATTATTACGATTATAAAGAAGGGGCATTATAATACAGTAGGCAGAATATTAGGATTAAGGTCAGATACCTTACGTTTACATCCATGCTTTGTTGCTTTTAATCTTGCCAGACCTCACTCTCCTTATCTGTAAAAGAAGGCTAATAATATTCTCCTCACAGTGTTGATATAGTGATTATAAGGTATGTGAAAGTGCATAGAACCTTGCCTAGAACGTGCACAATGCTAAATAAATATCTGTTAAAATTCTTTCATTTACATTATCTGTGGCCCTAGGCAAGTTGATCTTCCTCTCACATAAATTATGCTTTCTACTTGCCCTGGTAGAGTTAATATTAAAAAACAAACAAACCTCAAGCAACTGTAAAGAATAGTACTATTAATATTTATTAACATTATTATTTAAAAATAGAGTGGCATACTTTTCCTGAAGGATTTGGCCACTGGAATTATGGATGAAAACCCTCACTGGATTCATGTGGTAACATTTCTTAAACACCCGATATGGCATGGATTGCTTTCATCACAAAGTAGGGGAATATTGATGTCTGTGATTTTATAAGCCCTGCTACCTCAGGTTAATTTTAAGATCGTTAGTGAAGACTAATTCCATTTAGAAATTTAGTCACCTGCTAGAGGCTCTCTCACCGCAAACGTAGAAAACATAAAAATAAATTCAGAAACAGGTAAAAAGGTAACTTATGCCATTGAACACCATATTCTTAGACAGCCCAAGTCTGAGGTCCATGGTCACAAAAGGGTTTTAATATATTAGTAACACCAGCAGTGGGTAGTGGGGGGTGGGGGGGAGGGAGGAGTTGCAAGTGCTGCCTGTTTACCCTCCATCTGTTCTGAGGTGGTTTCTAATGCAGATTAGATCCTTAAATCATTGCTGAAAAGCCTGGCTACCTTGGGATACTTTTCTCTGAGTCTTTTGGGTGTTTTGTTTTGTTTTGTTTTGTTTTGTTTTTGGTTTTGGTTTTTGGTAGGGTACAAGTGAGTGAGGGGCAGAGAAAGAGAGAGAGAGAGAGAGTCAGAGAAGCAGGGCTGGAACTCACCCAAAGCTGGCCTTCTGTTTACTGGAAGTAGGGCTCCTATTTACAGGAAACTGGGCTTGTGCTCACCTCAAGCAGGGCTCAGAGCTAGAGCTGCCAAAGGGGGACTTGAACTCATGAACCTAGAGACCATGACCTGAGCCAAAGTCAGATGCTTAACCGACTGAGACCCCCAAGTGCCCTTCTCTGAGACTTTGGACAAACTTAGGCACTATAACTGTTTTTTTTTTTTTTAACACCAAGGAAAATCTCAGAACTTTCTCTGGCATCTCTCTCATGTTCTTTATCCTATTCTAGGTGGATGCCTTCCTCTCTCTTGTATCACTTACCCATCTCAGAGCGCTTCAAGAGTAGTTTCAAACCCCTTCTGTTCTATGAAAAGTTACCTGTTTAGTACTACTCACATAGACCTTTCGTCTCTTCGAACCTTGACACAGTGTTCATATCTTTCAGTTGCATTAAGCCACAGAACTTCTTTTGTCTTATTAAGTTATATTACTATGTCTTATTCATGTAGCACAGGGGGAGGGAATGTTATTTGAAGAGAGAGGCTAATCCTTGAAGGCAGGCATTGATTATATCTTAAATTACTGGGGCGCCTGGGTGGCGCAGTCGGTTAAGCGTCCCACTTCAGCCAGGTCACGATCTCGCGGTCCGTGAGTTCGAGCCCCGCGTCAGGCTCTGGGCTGATGGCTCGGAGCCTGGAGCCTGTTTCCCATTCTGTGTCTCCCTCTCTCTCTGCCCCTCCCCCGTTCATGCTCTGTCTCTCTCTGTCCCAAAATAAATTTAAAAAAATGTTGGAAAAAAAAATTTTAAAAAAAATTACAGTTTGCAACCCATTGGTACCAAACACATTGGCTAAATAAATATAAATTCAATTAAAATGGCATCCAGTGATGGCTTTATAAAGATTCTGTTGAGAATAACATCAAGTTCACATCATATTGAATATCTAAAAATAGCTAGATGAATATATTTAACCTTCCATTTGCAGGCATAGATATAGTGTAAGGATTTGCCCACTAGAATTTTATTTTCCATGGTAGGTCACTTCAGATGCCTTAAGAGACCCTACAAGCATCTTTTAAAGATTACCTTTGGACTTTTATGTTTCATCTTAGGACTGCCACCATGTCAATCCTAAACTTTTCCATAGAGCCCAACTCTAGCTTTAATTTCATGAGCTGTTTGCATTTGGTTAAAATTAATCTCTTGGCTGCAGGAATATCTCCCAGGACTCAGAGCTTTCCATTCTTGGTTAAGGTATCTAACCTGCCAACTTTGTGAGGGCAGTGAGCTCCAAAGGTAGCTGGATGGCAATGGAACCCCTAATGTACTGCATGATATCATTTCATTTCAAAATGGCTGTTCCCTTGAGGGCTGCATCTAACATGTGTACAAAGTCTCCCTCTGTACTTGCATTTCCAACACCAACTGTAAAATGTAAGCATTATTCTTTGGTGTCCCATAGGTAGCACATTTTCCCTGGGATATTTTTAAATTTTATTGTACCTCTGTGTAGATTTTCTCCTTTACTGGTTTCTGTGTGTACGTCAAGTTAAAGCATTGTTTCTTCCATATGTCATGTCCACCACTGTTCAGTTTTCATCTCTTACTTGCGTACCAGATCATGGTAAGTGGGCACCTTTCCTCGCATTCACCTTTGGTCCATCTCCTATTGCCCTGTCCTCAAAGGACCTGATTTGACAGGAAAGGAGAGTCATTCCCAGGTAGTTACCAGCACAAATGAGACTATCAGTGATTCATGTCTTCATTTAATATGTTAGGTAGGTAGGAAACACAGTGAACAAGAGGGGGCATCTAATCTGCCTGCATGCAACTGACAGTTTCTAGGGGAAGAAAGACATTGAGCAAATGGATATGCCACCAATTACAAAACACAACTGGATACATTTTATAAACGTGAAGTGTGGGTTGTTGTAATGGGACATAGAATGGGGAACAAGTGCTCACCTGATTTGGAAGTAAGTGATCAGGGGTAACAGGTAGACTTTTTCAAAAAAAAAAAAAAAAGACTTGATTGAGTTATCATTTACATACAGTACATTGTTCTTATCTAAAGTGTACTAAATAGTATGAGTTTTGACATAGGTATACACACATAGAATTATCATCACAATCAAAATACCAAGTATACTACACCCCCCTGGGTTTTCTTGTGTCCTTTTGCAATCTCTCCTTTTTTCTTAAAGAAATTTTTTTAACATTTATTTGTTTTTGAGAGGCAGAGAGAGACAGAGCGTGAGCAGGGGAGGGTCAGAGAGAGAGAAACACACACACAGAATCTGAAGCAGGCTCCAGGCTCCGAGCTGTCAGCACAGAGCCTGACATGGGGTTCGAACTCACGAACCTCAAGATCATGACCTGAGCCAAAGTCGGACACTTAACCGACTGAGCCACTGAGGCACCCCCTCTCCTTTTTTCTATGCCTTAGTTATATTAGTGTATATTCTAGAATTTTATAAAAATGGCAACATGCTCTCTTTTTTTTTTTCCTTTTTGTCTCATTTGTTTTACTTAGCTTAATGATAATGAGATACAGCCATGCTATGGCACGTATCTTTATTTATTTACTTAATCATTTATTGCTGAATAGTATTCCATTGTAAGAATATATCACAAGTTGTTGATTTGTTCACGTGCTGATGGGTATTTGTGTTGTTTCCCATCTCATCTACTATAGCTAAAGCTGCTCTGAATACCTGTCAACAAGTCTTTGTGTGGACATTATACTTTCATTTCCCCTGAAATGCTGGGATGTAATATGGGAACTTTTAACTGATGCAAGAAAATAGGGCAAGAAGTTGGAGCACACATAAAAGTGGATCTTTGAAAGAGGAAATTTGGGACATCTGTTGGTCACTTACCAACTGGCTAACTGTATTTCAAAGGAACCTCAAATTTGGCAAGTTTTGAAATTCAGTTCTTGATCTTATGTTTCATATGGTCCCATCAGTATCCCTTAGTTTAGTAAATGGTACCACCATCTGTAGAGTTGGGCAACACAGAAAACCAGCCTTGACACCTGTTCTTCTTTTACTGTCTTTATTCTGTTGGTCCTCAAGTTCTGTGGTTTTCTGTCATGAAAATCTCTACCATATGCACTGCTACTGTTCTCGTATATGTCACTGTGATGTGCCTCCTGGACCACTGGGGCAGCATCCTCACTGCTCTCCCATCCCTTGACTTGTATACTTCATCCACATCTACAGTTAAAACAAAATGAACTTGAAAAAATTGTATACTCAATATAAACCTGAGTATATCACTCCACAGATTAAATCTTTCAATAGCTTGCCATAATCCTTGGAAAAAAGCCCCAAATCTTTACCATGGTTTACATAGTCTGAATATCCATGTCCTTGTTTAATGCAAACTTTAGCACTATGCCTCAGTAGTATCTTCCTGTTCCATTTTATATTTCACCTATACTGAGCTTTTTTCAGGCTACATCAAATTTTCCACATTCCTTCTTACCTTTGAACCTTTGCACTCTCATTGTCCCTGTCTTTATGTCCATTTATTTAACTCTTGTTTAACCAACTTAAATTTTATTTCCTCTGGAGAGCTCACATCTAGGTAAAATAACTTTTTAGCCCAGCACTCTATACCAATCTTAAGCTATTATGATGGCCAAGATTCTGGTCCACCTCCCTAATTAAAGGTAGGGCCTAACTTACTATGATTGCATCCTTAATACTTAGTACAGCAGCACATCTTGAACATATTAAGTCCTCTAACACATTTGATCATTAAATAAATGGTTGTGACATTGATCTAGACCTTATGTAACAGATGCCTGACAAATATTTGAGAAGAAAAGTTGAGACAAATTAAATCCAAGAACAGTTTCCCAATAACCAATAGGGATGTCACCAATTTCATGCACAAAAATCCATGATTTTGCTTATAAGAGAGTTTCTCTATCTCTCATTCAAAATCTATTTTATACTTTTACAATCATAGTAAATTCAGGCATCAAGTGTCTTATATAAGAAGCATAAAATCCGCTGTTGAAGAGAAGAATTAATTCAGATATGTGTACATATATGAAGATTTTGACAAACATGAAATTATAATTCAAAACCATAGTAATCTTGAGCCATTTTGTCAAGGGTCATATGACCTTATGGCATCATTTGATTAAAGTGGAGGCAAATTTTGATGTTACTGATTAAAATACTGATCTGATGAGGCTACTGATAATGATAGGAACACTTGATTATGTTTTATGTGCCACAATTGAAGCTAAGCAGTCTCTATTCATTTTCTCATTAAATTTTCATAATGACCCTGTAAAATAAGTATTGATATATTTTATAAAGGCAGAAAAGAAAGTTGAGAGAAGTTAAATATCTTGATCTTAGTTACATAGATTTTAGCCATGACTACAGCCTGCTCAAAGTAATTGAGAAAGGATCAAATTACGTTCTTTTACTCTGTTTAATTTTTTTAATGTTTATTTATTTTTGAGAGAGAGAGAGAGAGAGAGAGCGTGCAATTAGGGGAGGGGCAGAGAGAGAGGGAGACACAGAATCCGAAGCAGGCTCCAGGCTCTGAGCTGTCAGCACAGAGCCGGACTCAGAGCTCCAACTCACGAACCGCGAGATCATGACCTGAGCTAAAGTCGGAAGCTTAACTGAGCCACTCAGGAGCCCCTCTTTTACTCTGTTTAAAGAAACAACAAATTTTTAAAGAACTCCATCAAAAACAGATTTTTTCTTTAAATTTTGGATTCTCCATGGGAGTGTTTGTGTCATCTAAAATAGTACCTAAGGTAGAAACATTTATTTTATAATGGTGCCAAATAAATTAAGATTTTTGTAAATGCTTTCTGATGATTACATTATACTTCATGATTATCTGTGAGGCTATGAAAAGACTCTAGCGAACAGTGCCCCCTGAAAAGTGGCAATAGCATGATGCTAGACGATGTATTACCTCAGATGGGCTCGTTAAGGGGCCTGGTTATCATCTTTAATTGCAAAGAGCATATATCCTTCAAATGAGTTTGTAGTCTTTTTTAATAAGAGGTACCAGAAGTGTAAATAGAATCTATCACCAAATCCATTTAGAGTCCATTTATCTTTATGACTATACGTGTTATGGATCATCAGCCTTTGATCATACAGGCCCCTTCAACGTTCATCTTCCTTATGGCAAGTTCAAAATGCAGTGTCTGTACTGGGAGATTAATTTTTTTTTTTCGTACTTGTGAGTGATAGACTCCTACATTCCTGAACACATTTTACTTGAAGTAATTAATTCTCGTGTTGCAAGGCAAATAAGTACTCCCCAGCTCCCTCTTTTAAGGTGAACTCCAGGTCCAGACAATGACTCAAGGTTAGCCTGCCCTAAATCCAGTCCTATGTTCTCCCCAACCTCTTCATGTTGGCTGATTCCCTACCTCCCCTCTTTCTGATATCTTTCACTCTTCTGCATTTTTTTAAGTTTATTTATTTTGAGAAAAAGAGAGTGGAGGAGGGGCAGAGAGAGAGAGATGGAGTGGGAGAGAGAATCCCAAGCAGGCTCTGGTGCTGTCAGAGCAGACCCCAAGGCAGGGCTCAAATTCACCAACCGTGAGATCATGACCTGAGCTGAAGTCAGACACTTACCAACAGAGCTTCTCAGGTGCCCCTCACTCTTCTGCATCCAGAAAAGGCCCAAAGAATTTTCTGTGGTCCCACTATTGACTTCCCCTTCCCCAGCCATGACCTCACTTTGAGCACTTTGGTAGCCCATGGAGCATGGTGCATAACCAACACTCCCAGCAATACAAATCAGCATCTCCAAATTTCCTCTGTTCTCATCACTGATTCATCTTCACCCAGAAAACCAGCAAGATTAACCTCACTATGCTTTCACTTCCATTTTACTCTGCAACTACCAAAAGTTCAAGAATTCAGGATCTTTAAACACTCAGTTTTTATCCCCACAACTCCTTATATGTCTTAATCTGCCACAGTTTCCCATCCCTTTCCAATTCCTCACTCTCCAGTTTCTGTGTACCTTTGAAATATATACAGTAGTCTGTCATTACCAGAATTTCCCATCTTCAGCATTTTAATGTTTCCTTCACCTTCCAGTCTGAATAAAAGAACTGACTTTCCCTGATGCCAGAGCTTCTCTTACAGTCCCCTGAGAAGACTCTGTTTCCTCCTACATCCTACCCATCATAGAGCTTAGACTAGATTGCCATTCTCTCTCTCCCTCTTTATTGCTGTTTCCAAGACATTTCTCCTAATTAAACAAACAAACAAAAACCAAGAAAAACAACAATAACAAAAAAAAAAAACTCAGCTTGTTTGAAGTACATGCCAACAGTCTGTGTTATACAGGTTGTCCTAACCTTCTTTAAATCTCATTCATTTCTCTTCATTTTATGAATATTTTTGCTTTCAGCCTTATTTCTGTCACTATTCTTGCCATTATTTTTGGAAACTTCAAAATCCACATGAATCATCTGCCCTGAAACCCATTCTCTCAGTTCCCTGGCTTGGTGATTCTCTCAGATCACCTTTGCTTTTGGTGATCTCTTCCACCTAAGTTCAGTTGCCCATTCCTTTGCATGTATCCTAGAATTTGTCATCATCAATAAAAATGACACTTCCCAGATCTCAGTTGCTAGCATCTCACATTCTCACAGCTATCTTCTGTCTTTCCATATCACACAAATAGTCTCCATGCTTAGAATTTGCTTAACACTTTCAGATCTCCAACAGCCCCCATTCAGGCCAGTTCCTCCTTCCCCAGTTTAATGGCTATGATCTTTGTCATTATCACTTCCTTGCTCATGCCTTCAATTCCTTTGCCTCTTTTCCATCTGTTCCTCTGACCTGACAATCCCATTCTAATTCTCCGCCTATTACACCCCTGACCCTGAACAGTAGACTATGGCTTGAGAAAAATGCACAGGTGTCCTGACTGGTCTCACACTAGTGTCTCAGTGGATCTTTACACTGACTGGAAATCCTGCTCCACTGTCCATCAACCACACCTTCTCTTCCCTGCTTAAGTTGCTAGCCAGTCTATCCTTCTTCTTTCTTTTTTACTCTCAGTGATTCTACTTCTTTCACTGAAAAATAAGTGATATAACCTTATCTTCCTCTTATTAAATGTACTAATGCACCTGCACTTTACTATGGGTGCTATCTCATTGTCCTTAACTAGAGCCAAACAATCCACTGGTGTACTGCAGTCCCTCTCTTGTCCCACTTCAGCACTTTGTTCATGCAGTGGCAACTGGATTGTCCCCATTGGAATATAAACAAGCTATCATGCTGTACTATATGTTCCATCTAAATTAAAACAAACAAACAAAAACTAACTATAAATTTCCGATAGCCAGAGTCCCATATCTCCTTTTCCCTTTATTGCAAAATTTCTTGAAAAATGTGCCCAAACTCCTTCAAACTCCAATCTTTCTTCACTCCATTCCCATTGAGTTTCCATCTCCACATCTTGAGTTTGCTAAATGCAATAGCCCATTCCCATTCATCGTCTTATGCATCCTCTTAACTCTCTTTAGCACTTATTTTGGTACATTATAATTGTTTGTCTATTCCCAGTGAACTTCGGGGACACTAAGACTGCAGCATATTTATCTCTGCATCTGCATAGTCTTGTGCAATCCTGGTATGTAGTAGATAATGAATAAATTTTAAAAATTTAATGTTTATGTATTTTTGATAGAGAGAGAGAGCATGAGCGAGAGAGGGGCAGAGAGAGAAAGACACAGAATCTGAAGCATGGTCCAGGCTCTGACCTGTCATCACAGAGCCCAAGGGGGGACTTGAACTCAAGAACCAAGAGATCATGACCTGGACCAAAGTTGGACACTTAACCTATTGAGCCACTCTGGCGCCCCATGAATAAAATTTTATTGAATGAATGCATGAAAGAATAAAAAGTTCTCCCATTGGTTAATGGTATCTATAAAATGTACATCTATAGACCCTTGATCCAAGATTCAGGGGACTAGAGAACATGAAAAAGTAAAATTCAATATGTTAGAATTGGTCAAAAGGATGAAAAGAGGGACCCAAATAGATAATGAAAGGGAAAAAAGCTAGAACCACAAAGATAAAACCTGAGGCACATGAATATTTGAAACACCCTTCAGTAGTCAATGAAGACAAAAATTATATATAATATATTATATTTACATAATATATTATATATTGTATATTATATATATATTGTATTTATATATAATATGTTTTATTTATATTTATTATATATTGTATTGTAATGTTTATTTTTGAGAGACAGACAGAATGTGAGCAGGTGAGGGGCAGAGAGAGGGAGACACATAATCTGAAGCAGGATCCAGGCTATAAGCTGTCAGCACAGAGCCCGATGCAGGTCTTGAACCCACAAGCTGTGAGATCATGACCTGAGTGAAGTTGGGCACTTAACCGACTGAGCCATGCAGGTGCCCCTATTTATGTATATATAATTACAGAGAGAGAGAGAGAGAGAGAGAGAGAGAGAGAGAGAGAGAGACATAGCATGAGCAGAGGAGAGGGACAGAGAGAGAGAGAATCTTTTTTTTTTTTAACGTTCATTTATTTTTGAGACAGAGAGAGATAGAGCATGAACAGGGGAGGGGCAGAGAGAGAGGGAGACACAGAATCTAAAAGAGTCTCCAGGCTCTGAGCTGTCAGCACAGAGACTGACGCGGGGCTCGAACTCAGGGACTGTGAGGTCATGACCTGAGCCGAAGTCGGACGCTTAACCGACCAAGCCACCCAGGCACCCCAAAGAGAATCTTAAGCTGGCTGCATGCTCAGGGTGAAGCCCAACTTGACTCATTCCCATGACCCTGGGATCATGACCTGTGCCAAAATCAAGAACCAAACACTCAATTGACTAAGTCACCCAGGTGCCACAAGAAACAAAAATAATAGTAAAATGATGAGTAATGATAACATATTTATTCCTATCCAGCTGACACATTTAATGCAGGCAAGAAGAGGTTAAATATGACAAGGATCAGGTAACACAAGTAATTTGACTAGTGTTTATTCAAATGAGTAGTTGTATGGAGACTGGGATTCAAACCCACAACCAACTAGAATGCTTGCTTGTAACCACTATGCCATACTGCAGCAAGACTTATATTACCAAAGTAGTGGAGGGAGATAGTTCTAGGTTTTATCAAGAGTACTAACAACCCAATAGAAGAATAGAAAGGACTTCAAAAAAAAAAAAAAAAAAAAGCAAACACTGTAATCATTTTACTTTTAAAATGTAAGCTGCTTACTTGTCTCCTGCTATTATCAATCATGAAGTGATTGTGAGGAAGTACACTTCAAGGTTAAATGCAGGGAGGATACTGCATTCATCCCTGGAAAACTGCCAAAGGACCCATGTTCAGTTCGTTTCTCTGCAGTGTATAATTGCAGCTTTTGTAAATAAGATTAAAAGGATACTTGAGCATCTATGGGAGCCTTTACTTTCTTTGGAGATGTTTTTCAGGTGGCCAGTGTTTTGCAAAGTGGGTATAGCTGCTGCTTTAGCATAAACATAATGCTTTGCAGTATTTTCAGGAGAGAAGTAAATTATTTGCCAAAATATGGCCATGTAGAGAACTCAGAAGTTGAAGGTTCTTAAGAACTTTTATTGACTGATATTCATGCTTTCTTAAGCTAAGCAACCCCAAATACCTACTTTATAAATGTAACAACTTCTGTGTAATAGTTCTGCCAGAATCCAGATGTTTCCAGGGCTATGTCATGCACAAAGATGTATGGGTAGACTACTGCATTAAAAAGTACACCCCTGCTAATATTTTGCACTAACATAGATTAGAGAATAAAGGTGGTAATCCTAACACTTAAGTTCATCTACACACACATTTTAGCATTTCTGAAATCAGGGTGTAACTTACAATTGATGTGGGTTGTATTTCAACTGGTAGCATTTTCTCCTTATGTAAAAGAATGTGACTTATGTGATGGCATCCAGGTTTCAGTGAAATAAATGATAATGTTAAGGATATTCTCTGTGAGGGGGCACCCAAGTGGCCCAGTGGGTTAAGGGGCCGACTCTTGATTTCGGCTCAGGTCACAGTCTCATGGTTTGTGAGTTCGAGCTACCTGTCAGGCTCTGCACTGAAAGTGTGGATCCTGTTTGGGATATTCTCTCTCCTCCTCCTCCTCCTCCTCCTCCTCCTCCCTGCATCTCTCGGTAATGCCCCCGATTTCGAATCCAAGAGACCAAGGAGCCGATACCGATGCAAACCCACGAGGGTTTATTTGCAAGCTCGAGCTTGGGCCTAAGTATACCCAACACAGCAGAGCAGGGACTTGGACCCCTAGGTTAAGAGGCGTAGCAGTTTTATAGGGGCCAGTGGCCAATGAGATTGTAACACACACAGAAAGTTGCATAGTCATGTCAGTCCACACGCAGGTGGCCAATTGAATTACAATTTACCCTATAGTAACTGTTTAAACTAGCCTATCACTCTGGTCAGAATTGGCGCGCAAGTTTGACGGGCAAAAGTCAGCGTTTACATTCTTTGGCGGTTAGGGGTTCTGCATTCCTATATGAACAGGTTTCCAGTAAGGGTGTGCTCAGCCACTTGACTAGGGTGGGGGAGTGTCTTAAGCAATAAGTAGGTCATGTGGGGGTTATACAGAGATGGTGGGTGTAGCACAAAATGGACTTAGTCTTGCTCTGCTTGTCCAGGGGTAGGGGATTTTTGTTAAATTCCTTGGGTCCCACACTCTCAAAATAAATAAACAAACTTAAATTTAAAAAAATATTCTCAGTGTGAATTTCTTTTTTCATTTCTATTGTGAAATTCAGATTTTGCCAAGCTTAAGTTCTATTGCAGTTTTCTCTACAACACTTGTTTTTGACACTTCATTGCCTCCAGGCAGCCACCTTCATTTTACCACTTAATTTCTTTCTTTACAAGGCCATCTACCTTTGCTGCCCCCAGGTTCTTACCACTGACTTCCCAGGCCTGTCTCTACTTCCCTTTCCAATGTTTAAGTGAACCTGTACTTTTCAGGGTCAGCAATAGTGTCTTAATTGCCAAATTCAAAAGTCTGTTGATAGCTTTTGACACTATTAAGCACTCCCTTCCTCTTCAAACTTTCTCTTGCCTGCTGTGATGGCTTCTTCAACATATCTAGTCCCTTCTTTACTGGCTCTGTTTCTTCCACATGCCTCCATAACCTAAACACATCTTAAGAAGCAGTCTTCAACTCTCTGCTCTTCCTACAAAAATCAACAAATTCCCCACCTGCCCCTGAATTCTCTGTGTAAAGTGTCCTAAAAGATTTATTTTTGTCACTTCCCTCTCCTAAGCCCAGGTCTCTGATTACCATTTTCACATTATTTTTCTGCTTTTATATCATCTGCAAACAAAACTTATTATAGTTCTTTTATACCAGCTGCCCCTCCAGACTTCTTAGTATCAGACAGCATCATCATCATCATTTTCCTTGTCTACTATGTTTAGTACCTTGGTGGCAATTTTGATTGTTGCTTTTTGTTTTCTTTCACCTTATGTTGGATTATTCCCTGGATGCCATGGATACTGTCTTCCAAATGTATTTTATCTGGGTTTCATTTTCTACATTAATTGCTGTCACTGTGGCTCATATCTGTGCTTCTGACAAATTTATCACTGAGGGAAATCTGAATACCAGGGAAGCAACATGGCACTCCCACCCTTGACCTTTACTATCCAGTTTGTGCACTCCTTTGGGTCAGAGCCCAAGCTCTATGTTCAGCAATACAGGAGTCACTCAATACCCTTTGCCTATTGAATGGAATTGTGTCATAACAACCAACAAAGAGTAAGGATACCTGGGAGACAGGAGGAATGATGATGGTATTACTGACAGGTACACCAAGAAGTATGGAGGGTGGGCTGGTGTGAATGAACCATGATGAGTTTGGTTTTAGGTGCAGATGGAAACAGGAAAAACACCTGTAAATGGTCGTCAGAAGTCAGTCTTGAGTCAGAAAAGGATTGGACCCTCAACTCTGCAAGAATTTCACCCCTTTCTCTTGCTTTTTCAACCTTGCTAAAATCACTTCGTTTTAAATCTTCTAGATGCCAAACATGATTCTTTAAAAATGTCAATGTCTTTTACTTTCAAGCCCTTTCAGGTTTTCAGACAACTTTAAAGAAATTTTGAGACAAATTAATGGAAAGAGCTCTATATTTGTAGTAAAAGATGTGAGATTTCACTGTCATTCACAAGCTAGATTTTTAATGTTATTCCAGGTGAAACTCATTTAATTTTTTCCCAGCTTTATTGAGGTGTAATTGACAAGACGTTGTATGTATTTAAGGTAAACAATGTGATGTTATGATACACATATATGTTGTGAAATTATTACTCCAATCAAGCTGAATAATATATCCATCACCTCAGATAGTTATCTTTTTTTGTTTTTTTAGTGGTGAGAATACTTAAGATGCATTCTCAGTAAATTTCAAGTTTACAGTGTGCTATTATTAGCTATGGTCACCATGTGGTACATTAGGTACATAAGTTCTGGATTAGGTCTCCAGAACTTATTCATCTTATAAATGAAAGTTTATATCCTTTGACCAATATCTCCCCATTTCTCTCCCTGCTCAGACTCTGGTAACCACTGTTCTATTCTCTCTCTCTTGAATGAATTTGACTATTTTAGATTCTAAATATAAATAAAAGCATACAGTATTTGTAAGGCACATTTCATTTAGCCTACTGTCTTCTGGGCTCATTTGTGTTGATGCAAATAGCAGAATTTCCTTTTTTTTTTTTTTAAGGCTGAATAATATTCTATTATATGTATATATAGCACATTTTCTTAATCTCGTTTAATTTATGTTAAAATGTGGATTATAGGGGCGCCTGGATGGTTCAGTCATTTGAGTGCCCAACTTTTGATTTCAGCTCAAGTCATGATCACAGTGTGATGGGATCAAGCCCCGTGTCAGACTCTGCACTGAGTATGGAGCCTGCTTAAGATTCTGTCTCTCTCCCTCACCCCTCTCCCCCTCTCATGTTCTCTCTCTCTAAAATAAATTTTTAAAAAATGAGGATTGTATAGTCTGTCATACCTACTTTGTAAGGTTGTTGTAAAGATTTTCTCAGTTAATAAATGTAAAAGCATTAATCTGATTTCTAATTTAATCTTTTCTGATTCAGATCACTGTCCCATGAGAATTGTGATGCAGAGAAAGTTTACTGTTCATTTATTTACCTGTTCTTCAAGACCCACTTGAAAACACATGATCACATTTTCTTTAAACCAAAGTCCTTCCAATGATTATAAACTTCTCCTCTCCTCTCTCTCCCAGAAATGTTTCCACTCTCCCTTCAACCCTGGCCTCATAAATAACCCAACTCAGTTTTGAACTAACTCTTATCTAGGTGACATTGAGGGAGGTGAGCTGATATATTAATTCACATTAAATGTCATGGATGACTGCTGACATGAACTCCCAAGATATATACCCATAAACATTTCTTTTTGTTTAAATGCAATATAGTAAGCAGTATGGTTGATAAATTATATACAGTCTAAATGTCAAAAAATGGGGGACATATATAATTGTTGAATAATATTCCATTGTACAGAATTAATTCCATTTTATAATATTTAATAGTCCAAAAATGGGGACATTTCTAATTGTTGCACAGTATTCCATTGTGTGAAGTTAAATCCATTTTTATAAAACTCAAGAATTACAAAACTCAGAGCAGGGGATTGATTAAATGAATTCTTTGTTATGTAATACCATTCAGTCAGTAGAAATTATGATGTATAGCTACATTGACTTGGAATTATATTTGTGAATATTATTAAATTCATAACAATAATATAAAATTATTTATATAATGTGTTTCTTTTGTCTGTATACTTGTGCATGTGTTTATCTTAAAATATATACACAAACATATTAATAATTATAATTTAAAGTGGTAAAATTACTTTTATTTCTTATTTCTCTTCTCTGGACTTAACAGATTTTCATATAATATTCGGTTAAAATTATAATATTTAAATTAAGTTAAATGCCATGTATTATAAGAAAGAAATGCTTTACAAATGAAGGGAGAGATTTCATACATTATGATGGGAGGGCATAGGCTATATTTGGAGGGAGAGATTTTACCTATTTTAAAATGAATAAATGAATTCATTCTTTCAGCTGGTGTTTACTGAGCATCTCCCATATGCTGGGCCCTGTGCTAGGAACAGAGGAAATAAATGATGCACAAACATACCCGTTGCTACTTTTGTGCATCCCATTATTTAATGGAGAAGACCAATATAAATCACATTATTATACACATGCACAAGCACAGACAGTAACAGCTATAAGGGAAATGTAAGAGATCTTCTACTTGTGGCTCTGAAATTCAGGGGTGTGTGTTACAAAGAAGGTGTCATTGACAGAGTGTCATTTTGGCTGAGATTAATTAGAGAGATACGAGTAGATGTTGTCTGGTGGAGACAGAAGAACATCCCCAGCCGGGGGAAACTCATGTCCAAAGACCCAGGGTGAGAGGGAGCACTCCACTTGCCACTTGACAGGAACTGATTGAAAGCCAGTGTGACTGAAAACACAGAGAGGACAAGAGAAAGTGGCTTAAGAACAACCCTGGGTCTCTTGGTCATGATAACTAACTTAAAGAAAATACCTTCTCAGGGCACCTGGGTGGCTCAGTCGGTTGAGCATCCAGCTTCAGCTCAGGTCATGATCTCATGTTTTGTGAGTTCAAGCCCCGCATTGGGCTCTGTGCTGACAGCTCAGAGCCTGGAGCCTGTTTCAGATTCTGTGTTTCCCTCTGTCTCTGTTCCTCCCCTGCTTGTGTTCTCTCTCTCTCTCTCTCTCTCTCTCTCTCTCTCTCTGTCAAAATTAATAAACATTAAAAAAATTAGTTTTATTAGCCACACCTTTTACTCTCACTTCCCATCTGCACTTGATAGCTCAAGTAGGTCCTATGAAGAGATTCCTTTTAAACTTAAAGTCTTAGGCTGCTCTTAATCCTCCCCAGCCCAAATTCTGCCTGTGAACAACCATTTTTCAATGCATTCTGAGGGATAAGTGAGCACTGTTCTGCTTGCTTCAAAAGGTCTACTGATGATAGACAGGAGAAGGAAGTTCAGCAGCTCTTCAGAATGTGCACAAACAGGTCACACTCAAGTTGAGAAATACTGTCTGTACTGAACTAAAATAGTGTTTTTATTATCTGTGCTACCACTCTCTATGATTTGCACCAAAGTGATTTCAAAGATTTTCAAAACTGGGAGGATAATTTTTTACAGGAATGTGTTAAAGGGAATTTAAATATCGTTGGTGGTCATATTAAATGCCCTTTGGGTGCTCCGTCAGACTGTTTCCTGTGCTGGTAATAATAATTTACTGTGATTCCACCAGTACCAGTTAGAGTCAGGGAATGGTTAGCACTTCTGGAATTTATTTTATGCATTTGGGAAAGCAATCTCCTTCTCTGCCAGACCTCATAATTAGAGTAAGCAGGAGGTGAAAGAGTTGTGACAATATAATCCTCTTTCATAATTGATTGTTTTCTTTTGCAAATCAAAATGGAATAACCTTAAATAGGAGAGGAAAGATGTAAAGATGCATGGTTGGATGAGTAACACAGAGACCTTCTGGGGGTTTCCTGGGGTCTTCCAGCTGTAAATGGAAGGTTCAGTATTTTGGAAGTTTACATTTCTTTCAATGAATACGTATTCTTAGAAAGCAGAGTCAGATTTTACCAATTGGCGAACTTTCTAAAGACTGCTCATTAGCTTCAAGTCAGACAAGAATTTGTACAACCATTTCCCTATCTTGCTACCCTCACCCTGCAAAGACACTTCTAAAAATTGAACTTCTGGGGGCGCCTGGGTGGCTCAGTAGGTTAAGCGTCCGACTTAGGCTCGGGTCACGATCTCGCGGTCCGTGAGTTCGAGCCCCGCGTCGGGCTCTGTGCTGACAGCTCAGAGCCTGGAGCCTGTTTCAGATTCTGTGTCTCCCTCTCTCTGACCCTCCCCCGTTCATGCTCTCTCTCTGTCTCAAAAATAAATAAACGTTAAAAAAAAATTTAAAAAAAAATTGAACTTCTGTGTAAGGTCAGTATATGTGATAGATCAATGCATCTGTTAGAAAGTTCCAAGCTTTCCCATAATGGAAAAAATGGGTCACAGAGAAGGGTGACATCTTAAAGTCTGAGGCAGTAACTGATCAGTAAAGCAAGAGAGTTTCTATAATTGCTAACAAAGCCCACATGTTGTAGTGAGAGCAACAGTTTTGGAGTAGAGATCTGGGCGTGTAAAATTTGGCCTTACCATTTATAATTTATGTGATCCTTTGCCATGAGGCTTAACCTCTTTTATCTTCAGGTATCTCATAAGAAAGAATAATAATAGTAGTGTACAGAATTACAATAAGGATTAAAGTTGATTAAATGATATTAGGTATGTGAGAGTGTGAAAGCAAAGTAACTGAAGAATTTTACAATACCAATATTAGTAATCACCATAGGGGTTGTTTTAGGTTGCTACACTGTAAGAAGACCTTCACAAGCTCTCCGTGATTTCCTGTAAGTAAGTGACTATTTTACACACCAGTATCTTCTCACATCATTTAAAGAAGTGAAATGAGTTTATGTAACTATAAGTTATAAATGATCATTTTGTTCAGTCTTCATGGAGAGGGATATACTTTTGGGGGAGTATTTTATCTTCATAATCAGTTGGAATGGATACTCTTAGGCACTGATGCAAAACAAATGTAAAAGAAAAACTCTTATGTCCTACATAAAATGTAGAATGTCAATGCATTGTCTCAAAGCCAGGCTTGAGGTCCAGGCAGGTGTGGGTTGGATCCCCATTCTGCCACTTCCAATAGTGGTTCCTAAACCTGGCTGCACAAGAGAGTCCTCTGTTAGTGTCACACCAGGCCAGTTAAATCAGTGTGTGAGTGGGGAAGAGGGAGAATAAGAAGATTTGGGTGTTGGTATTTGCTATAAAAACAAACACAAATTCATTGCGGCCAATGTGAGAATTTAATAGCTATTTGAGTTAGGGCCGTTTATTTCATCCTCTCTGAAACTTAGTGTATTAGTTTCTTAGGGCTGCTGTAACAAAACACTACAAACTGGTGGATTAGAATAACAGAAACATACTGTCTCACATTCTGGAGGCCAGAAATTGGAAACTGAGGTGTTGGCAAGCAGGGCCAAACTCCCTCGGAAGTGTTGAAGGAAGAATCTGCTTCATGCTTCTTTCCTCGCTTCTGGTAGCCTTATGCACCCCTTAGCTTTCAGAGGGTCATCGTCTTCTCCTTGTGCCTCTGCAATCATTTTCCTGTCCATGTGTCTGTATTCAAACTTCTCCATTTTATCAAGACACCAGTCATATTGGATTAGGACCTATCCTAATGACCTCATCTAATCTTAATTGCTTCTTAAAAGGCTCCATTTTTAAATAGGGTCACATTCTGAGGTATTAGGGGTTAGGACTTCAAATATTTTTGGGGGAGGTCACAATTCACCTCATACACTTAGTGTATGCACTTGGAAATGGACATAATAATCATATCTCTCTCATTGTGTTGTAAAGAGAATGAAGTGGGATCATTAAAATGTTTGTAGCAAAAATCTAGATAAAAATAGGCTATTTTAATATTGTGTCTCAGAATCATTTATTGTGATATTTTTTTCTATTATTATTTACTTTGTCCTTTATTTATCTCTTCCCTGTTTAAAGAAATAGGCAGTACTTTTGTGTTTCTGTAATTCAGGGAGGTGTTTTTGCTTGTTTGTTTGTTCGTTTTTTGAGAGAGAGACAGAGAGAGCATGAGCAGGGAAGAATGCCAGGAGGAGAGAGAGAGAGAATCTCAAGCAGGCTCTACACTTACCGTGGAGCCCAACATAGGGCTCAATACCACAACCGTAAGATCATGACCTGAGCCGAAATCAAGAGTTGGACACTCAACTGACTGAGCCACCCAGGTGCACTGGGAGGTTTTTATTAGAGAGTCAGGAAGTAGAAGCTGACTAGAGTTCTCTCCCTATCTTTTAAGATATAGTGAAAATTGTCCCACAACAAAAAGCTACACATTCAACACATTACTAGGAAACTCTTGCTGTTAGATGAGATATGAGTCCAGATGGTCAAACTTTCTCAAATACACCAAGAATTCAATTTGTATGTGATATCTACCAAACATTAAATGTTGGAAACTAATTCTATCTCTGCTCAGCTCCAACATCAATGATGTCATGTTGGTAGCTTGAAATTGGCCATGACAGGAGTATTTATACTACCAAAATCAGCACACTACAGATCAGCGCTTTTTGTTTGTGTTTGTGCCTTTGGTTTCTGGAGAGCGAATGTTTAAAAGTGTACAGCACACCCCTTTTATTGTTGTTGTTTTTTAAATTTATTAAAGTTGTGGTTTTGAAAGTTGGCTCCATCAGGGTAGGCTAGGTAGTATGTCACAATAATGTCATAAGAATTATATATCAATACCTGACTAAAGGAGGTCATTATATATAAGGATAGCCCCTTAGTCATTCATAGAAATATTTGTATGTACATTCTCTGTTTTCATCTTTAAAATAGCCATGGGAGATAGTCACCATTGTTTCCACTATACAGATAAAGACAGTAACTACCCAGACAGGTTTATTCAACTTCCTGAGGTCACATAGGTAATGAATATTAGTGAATTCATGAATAGATACTTGAACCCAAGACTTCTAACTCTACACCAATGTCCTGCCCACTGTGACTCATTTCGTATGTAGGAGATTTTAAAGAACAATGGGAATATCATAGATTTTGAGACTTCTTTTTCTGAACTAACACAATAGGTTATGAATGAATAAATGGGTGGCTTGAACAAAAGCAAATTTATCAGTTCTTAAAAGTTCATGGGAAATCTGTGTCATATCACCATGGTTTCACCCCAACTACATCTTCTATTGGAAAATTAATAGTTCTAATCCATTGTGAGGTCTTCAAAGATACAAGGTAGTGATATTTGTTTGGGAACATGGTAGGTCTTCATCCCCAAATAGATTTGGCCCATTAGATTTTCCTAGAGTATAAGGGCATTAACAGGAAGAGTGAGTACTGAGTAGGATTAGAATTGTCAGCTCTTGTTTTCTCACTGCCACCTTCAGAATGTGTAAAGCAGAAATGCAAGTATCCTTTTCTAAGAAGTGGAAGAAATTTCCTCCTGCCCAAGGTGAGAAGGAACAGAACAGACACTCCCCTTACCTCTTCCCAAAACTGAGAAGCAAACTAGGCTGGTAGGTACATCGTTTATAAAATCATAATTCTGGATAGATCTTTCAAAAGAGGAATTTACTCTGTTCTACCTGATTCTTAGCCAACAATGACTCAGGACATCTTTCAGCTCGAAAAGCCAGTTTTCTTTTCTGAAACCAGCTCCAAGACTTTTCCTTCTGATCTGCAAATTGGAACAAATGTGTACATGAGTGCAGTTTAATTAGGGGATGTTAACTCAGCAAACCAGAGGTAGCTAGGCCTCCCGGCTAAATCACTGTGTTCAAACTTAATATTTTGTCTTCAAAGGTAATTGCTTGTATTTAAAACAAACATCAAAAATAACAGGAAGACACTATGTTAATTGGTCCTAATTTCTATACACATTTAAAAAACATTTGCTTAAAACCATATGTATCGGCAAAAGAAAAGTAAAAAAAAGAAATGATGGTATTCTAACCTTGCTGTTATTTTGAAACAATTATGGACTTACAGAAGTTTACAGGAAGAACTTTTCTTCCTATTCTTTTTAAACCTTTTGAGAATGATTGTGCCTAGCCCATGCTTTCATTTCTGAATATTTTAGTGTGCATTTCCTACAAATGAGGACATTTCTCATACAAAACCTCAATACAACCATCAAAAGCAAGAGACTGACATTGCTTCATTACTACTGTCTAATCCTCAGTTCTAATTCACATTTCACTGATTGTTCCAATGGTATCTTCTATGGGGAAAAAAATCTAGTTCAGGGAACATGCATTGCAAAATGTTTGACTTTGCAAAATGATAGAGGTTAACCAGACGAATACTAGCTTTCATACATGCTTGGGTATAAACATTCAGCCCCAAATCCTGTTTTGTTTATTACCACTCATTTCAATTTATGTATTCATTCATTCACTCCATTGAGACAGAGATAATGTGGGTTAAGAAACCTTTCAGAGCAATGAAGAGAAAGAGTCACATTGACTAAAATAAAAGTAGCAATAATTTTTTTAAAAAGTTGATCACAACTATTTTACTAAACTAAAAGTAAAGTTTAGAAATATGTTATTGCTACGCCTGAGGTCAGAGAGGTCTTTTCCTGCTTTCTCCTCTAAGGTTTTGATGGTTTCCTGTCTCACATTCAGGTCCTTTATCCATTTTGAGTTTATTTTTGTGAATGGTGTGAGAAAGTGGTCTAGTTTCAACCTTCTGCATGTTGCTGTCCAGTTCTCCCAGCACCATTTGTTAAAGAGACTGTCTTTTTTCCATTGGATGTTCTTTCCTGCTTTGTCAAAGATGAGTTGGCCATACGTTTGTGGGTCTAGTTCTGGGGTTTCTATTCTATTCCATTGGTCTATGTGTGTGTTTTTGTGCCAATACCATGCTGTCTTGATGATGACAGCTTTGTAGTAGAGGCTAAAGTCTGGGATTGTGATGCTTCCTGCTTTGGTCTTCTTCAAAATTACTTTGGCTATTCGGGGCCTTTTGTGGTTCCATATGAATTTTAGGATTGCTTGTTCTAGTTTCGAGAAGAATGCTGGTGCAATTTTGATTGGGATTGCATTGAATGTGTAGATAGCTTTGGGTAGTATTGACATTTTGACAATATTTATTCTTCCAATCCATGAGCAGGGAATGTTTTTCCATTTCTTTATATCTTCTTCAATTACCTGCATAAGCTTTCTATAGTTTTCAGCATACAGATCTTTTACATCTTTGGTTAGATTTATTCCTAGGTATTTTATGCTTCTTGGTGCAATTGTGAATGGGATCAGTTTCTTTATTTGTCTTTCTGTTGCTTCATTGTTAGTGTATAAGAATGCAACTGATTTCTGTACATTGATTTTGTATCCTGCAACTTTGCTGAATTCATATATCAGTTCTAGCAGGCTTTTGGTGGAGTCTATCGGATTTTCCATGTATAATATCATGTCATCTGCAAAAAGCGAAAGCTTGACTTCATCTTTGCCGATTTTGATGCCTTTGATTTCCTTTTGTTGTCTGATTGCTGATGCTAGAACTTCCAGCACGATGTTAAACAACAGTGGTGAGAGTGGGCATCCCTGTCGTGTTCCTGATCTCAGGGAAAAAACTCTCAGTTTTTCCCCATTGAGGATGATGTTAGCTGTGGGCTTTTCATAAATGGCTTTTATGATCTTTAAGTATGTTCCTTCTATCCCGACTTTCTCAAGGGTTTTTATTAAGAAAGGGTGCTGGATTTTGTCAAAGGCCTTTTCTGCATCGATTGACAGGATCATATGGTTCTTCTCTTTTTTTTTGTTAATGTGATGTATCACGTTGATCGATTTGCGAATGTTGAACCAGCCCTGCATCCCAGGAATGAATCCCACTTGATCATGGTGAATAATTCTTTTTATAAGCTGTTGAATTCGATTTGCTAGTATCTTATTGAGAATTTTTGCATCCATATTCATCAGGGATATTGGCCTGTAGTTCTCTTTTTTTACTGGGTCTCTGTCTGGTTTAGGAATCAAAGTAATACTGGCTTCATAGAATGAGTCTGGAAGTTTTCCTTCCCTTTCTATTTCTTGGAATAGCTTGAGAAGGATAGGTATTATCTCTCCTTTAAACGTCTGGTAGAACTCCCCTGGGAAGCCATCTGGTCCTGGACTCTTATTTGTTGGGAGATTTTTGATAACCGATTCAATTTCTTCGCTGGTTATGGGTCTGTTCAAGCTTTCTATTTCCTCCTGATTGAGTTTTGGAAGAGTGTGGGTGTTTAGGAATTTGTCCATTTCTTCCAGGTTGTCCAATTTGTTGGCATATAATTTCTCATAGTATTCCCTGATAATTGTTTGTATCTCTGAGGGATTGGTTGTAATAATTCCCTTTTCATTCATGATTTTATCTATTTGGGTCATCTCCCTTTTCTTTTTGATAAGCCTGGCTAGAGGTTTGTCAATTTTGTTTATTTTTTCAAAAAACCAACTCTTGGTTTCGTTGATCTGCTCT
This sequence comes from Neofelis nebulosa, assembly GCF_028018385.1. NCBI lineage: Eukaryota > Metazoa > Chordata > Mammalia > Carnivora > Felidae > Neofelis > Neofelis nebulosa. The sequence continues at coordinate 121,141,418 of NC_080785.1, read as the reverse complement.
ACAGTTTTTTTAGATTCTATATTGTTTATTTCTGCTCTGATCTTTATGATTTCTCTTCTTCTGCTGGGTTTAGGCTGCCTTTGCTGTTCTGCTTCTATTTCCTTTAGGTGTGCTGTTAGATTTTGTATTTGGGATTTTTCTTGTTTCTTGAGATAGGCCTGGATTGCAATGTATTTTCCTCTCAGGACTGCCTTCGCTGCGTCCCAAAGTGTTTGGATTGTTGTATTTTCATTTTCGTTTGTTTCCATATATTTTTTAATTTCTTCTCTAATTGCCTGGTTGACCCACTCATTCGTTAGTAGGGTGTTCTTTAACCTCCATGCTTTTGGAGGTTTTCCAGACTTTTTCCTGTGGTTGATTTCAAGCTTCATAGCATTGTGAAAGTATGCAAAGTATGCATGGTATAATTTCAATTCTTGTAAACTTATGAAGGGCTGTTTTGTGACCCAGTATATGATCTATCTTGGAGAATGTTTCATGTTACTCGGCACATCCCCAAAGGCAAGGGAATTAAAAGCAAAAGTGAATTACTGGGACCTTATGAAGATAAAAAGCTTCTGCACAGCAAAGGAAACAACCAACAAAACTAAAAGGCAACCAATGGAATGGGAAAAGATATTTGCAAATGACATATCGGACAAAGGGCTAGTATCCAAAATCTATAAAGAGCTCATCAAACTCCACACCCGAAAAACAAATAACCCAGTGAAGAAATGGGCAGAAAACATGAATAGACACTTCTCTAAAGAAGACATCCGGATGGCCAACAGGCACATGAAAAGATGTTCAATGTCGCTCCTTATCAGGGAAATACAAATCAAAACCACACTCAGATATCACCTCACGCCAGTCAGAGTGGCCAAAATGAACAAATCAGGAGACTATAGATGCTGGAGAGGATGTGGAGAAACAGGAACCCTCTTGCACTGTTGGTGGGAATGCAAATTGGTGCAGCCGCTCTGGAAAACAGTGTGGAGGTTCCTCAGAAAATTAAAAATAGACCTACCCTATGACCCAGCAATAGCACTGCTAGGAATTTATCCAAGGGATACAGGAGTACTGATGCATAGGGGCACTTGTACCCCAATGTTTATAGCAGCACTCTCAACAATAGCCAGATTATGGAAAGAGCCTAAATGTCCATCAACTGATGAATGGATTAAGAAATTGTGGTTTATATACACAATGGAATACTATGTGGCAATGAGAAAAAATGAAATATGGCCTTTTGTAGCAACGTGGATGGAACTGGAGAGTGTGATGCTAAGTGAAATAAGCCATACAGAGAAAGACAGATACCATATGGTTTCACTCTTATGTGGATCCTGAGAAACATAACAGAATCCCATGGGGGAGGGGAAGGAAAAAAAAAAAAAAAGAAAAGAGGTTAGAGTGGGAGAGAGCCAAAGCATAAGAGCCTGTTAAAAACTGAGAACAAACTGAGGGTTGATGGGGGGTGGGAGGAAGGGCAGGGTGGGTGATGGGTATTGAGGAGGGCACCTTTTGGGATGAGCACTGGGTGTTGTATGGAAACCAATTTGACAGTAAATTTCATATATTACAAAAAAAAGAATAAAAAAAAGAAATATGTTATTAAAGGGCAGTTTTATTGCATTTTTAGTGTAGAAATAATAATAATTGCAAGTGATGTTTATTGAGCTTTATACTAAGCTTTTTACAATATACTATTTAATTCTCACACAACCTAACAAGTAGGCATTACTATTTTTAGTCCCTATTTTATTTTATTACTTTATTTTATTTTATTTTATCTTATCTTATTTTATTATTTATTTATTTATTTTTAGTGTCCCTATTTTATAGTTAAGGTATCTAGGTGTCTATCTGCCATTATCCCCAGCTAGGTTTGTAAAAGGGAGATTTGTGGTATTAGCCCAAACTTGTGAGAGACATGTGAGTTGTATTAAATAGTGTTTTCTCACCTCAGTGATGTCAGAACATGCTGTGCCTTTCCCTTTTGAAATGTGTTGGCCTCCTAGGTCAGGAAGACACTCAATTATAGAAAGCATCCTGTGACTTTTCTCTGGACTAGATTTTGAATACACAGGCCTGTCCTCAAACCGGGGTTTTTCATATTGAGAGAGTTCTGATTTTCCTTGTCCCTGGGTCTTCTGATAGAAAGCAGGAGATGAAGATGAGTAAGGAAAAAATGTCCTTGTTCTAGTGTTAGGAGAACTATATGATAAGGCATAGCTGGTAAAGTCCCTCACCTTTCCTTGCTTTTGGCCGAGTGCCATCCCTGGGGTGTCTTGGGTATCATCCCTTCATGTGTGCTGGTTTAGATTTTCTGGCAGGTGGATGCTGAGATGAAGATACTAGTTTAAAAGGTCCCTTATAGAGGGACCTATGAGAGAAAAAGACAGGAAGCAGGAATGGTCAGGGAGAGCCCTTGGACTATGGCTTAGATCCGAGAAAGTCTCTGCCAGGCCAGTGGGCAGCTCTGAAGCATAGGTGGTTGCCTAGAAGCATCTGTGTCCACCAGAAATAGTTAAGACCTTACATCGTCACCTTGCTCAGAGATTGGCTCCCCAAATAGTTTGACCTCAGGTGAAAAACTGAGGGAGATTCTAGATTCTAATGAATCTAATGGACTGTATGATTTGTTAGTAAATTGTAATTCTTGTAGCTAGACAGTGAGCCATTTTTTGAGGGAGAACTTCAGTGGCAAGTATCTGTGTCTCCAACAGGGTGATGTAATTATGAGCCATTTCATGGGGAACTAGAACTTGAAGCAGAGACTGAAAGTATGGGTGTCAGTTTGGGTTTCTCTGTCTACTGGCTATGACACTTTGAGTCTACTTTCTTCCTCTGTAAAATGGGAACATAATGTACATCAAACATAAAGAGGGGTAGGAAGGCAAAAATGAGGTAATGGTTATGCAGATGCTATTGTGGGTTATATAAATGTGTCGAATTTTTATGTAGCTATTATTATTACCACCAAACAGAATAAGTAATTTATTCATTCATTAGTTGAAACAGCTCTTAATTGTGGACTTATTATGTAGTGTGCTCCTTTTTTAGTAATGAGATTGTAGCAGTGAAATAATCAGACAAAATCCCTGTTCACAAGGAGTTTACATGTCAATGGGGAAAAAAGTGGACAGTAAAAAAATAATAACTACATAATATATCAGGTGGTAATAACGGCTTGGAAGGACATAGGGGAAGATACAGGAGGAGGGATGAGGGTAACATATTACACGTGGTAGTAAAGGCACGTCCTAGTGATCTAGTGATATCTGAGCCAGATAGAAACAAAGTGAATGTGAGTCACCAGACTACTTGGGAAAGGAACAAATCAGCAGAATAACGGGTGCAAAGGCCATGAGGTGGGAATGTGCCTAGAATGTTCTAGGAACAACAAGGCAATACATGTTGTTGAAGTGAGTGAGCAAAGGGGATGAAGTCAGAGAGGTAGATATTGTGGATACTTAGCAATGTCATAAAGACTTTGGTATTGATTGAGGAGAGGGGAAGCTATTGTAGGAATTTGCACAGAGTTGGGCATGATGTATTGGACTGGCATGTTAAGAATGGAGTGTAGGGGCACCTGGGTGGCTCAAGGGCGCCTGACTTCGGCTCAGGTCATGCTCTCATGGTTTGTGAGTTCAAGCCCTGTGTTGGGCGCTGTGCTGACAGCTCAGAGCCTGGAGTCTGCCTCTGATTCTGTGTCTCCGTCTCTCTCTGTTCCTCCCCCATTCATGCTCTGTCTCTCTCTGTCTCAGAAATAAATAAACACAAAAAAAAATTTTTTAAAAAAGAATGGAGTGTATGAGGAAAGGTGCTGAATGGGGAGACCTCAGTTACATGGCCCTACAATAATCCATGAGAGAGATGATAATAGTTCAGGCCAAGGTGCAGGTTTTAACTTTGAAGTGAAGTGATTGAATTCTTGACATGTGTTTGATATCAAGTCAACAGTTCTTACTGATGAGGATGGGAGCAAAAGTTTTAATCCCGGAACAATAAGAAGGATAGGCTTTTACAGGGATAATAGAAGATATAGGAGTAGCATGTTAGCAGGGGCATTGAAGGTGCTGTCTGGGGAAAGATTCAGAGCTTAGTGTGGGACAGAATTTGAGATGTTTTAGTAATAATTCTAGTGTGGATGTTGATTAGGCAATGTGAAAGGGCTCTTAGTATCCAACTGAGAATATCAGTTTGGGAATGGCCTAAAGATGCTATTTAATGCTTGGAGAAAGCAATTGGGGTTATCAAGGGAGTGAGTCTGCGTTAAAGATGGAAAATAGGTGGCTCAGTTAAGCGTCTGACTCCTGATCTTGGGCTCAGGTCATGATCTTGTGTTTCCTGACTTTGAGCCCCGTGTTCAGTTCCTTGCTGATAGCACAGAGCCTGCTTGGGATTCTCTTTCTCCCTCACTCTGCTCCTCCCCTCCTTGCATGCACCCCCCCTTCTCTGGCTGCCCATCCTCTGCCCCTGCTGTCTGTGTCTCTCAAAGTAAATAAATAAACATTGAAAAAAAAGGATGGAAGATGTCCAAGGACTGAGTCCTGAAAATCATCATTTGGCAGTCTGTAGAATGAGGGGGATCAGTGAAGAATACCACAAAGGAGTCTTCTGTGAGGTGGGAAGAGCAGGAAGAGAAACGGGTGTCCTGGAAACCAAGCGAAATAAGTATTTCAGAGAAGAGGGAGTGACCAACAGTGTTAAGAGCTGCAGCCACATCAAGTAAGATGGAGTCTGAGAATGGTCCATCGGGTATATCACATTCACATTATCTTGTGACCCTGATGAGGTATAGTTTGGAGGAGTAGAAGATAGATGTGGAAACCTGATTGAACTGTGTCTTTTTGGTTTTTGTTCTGTTTTGTTTTGCTAGAAAAAGGAAGGAGAAGAACTGGGAATTGTGTAGAGAAGTTATTCAAGGAGTTCTGCTGGAAAGGGGAGGTGGCAATGAGGGAGAAGTGGAAGAGATTGTGCTTTGGGGACATATTGGGAAATATCAGTGCCTGCTTATATATTAATGTATTTGATCCAGTAGAGACAGATAATCATGATGCAGGAGAAAATGGAGATAGCTTTAGTAGAGGAGTTGCTGAACAAGCAAGGGGACAGGTTTTAAAGCACAAAGAGCGGTTGCTCTTAAGAGCAAAGGCAGTACCTTTGCTGGAACACATGGTTGAAAGTATAAATGCATGATAAGTAGCCACAATGGGAGAATACATGGAGAATCTCCAGATTTCTTCTGTATTTTGAGTAAAAGTTCATGAGCAGAGAATGGTGTGGTGGAACAAGTTCTTGAGGTTTCAGAAGAAAGAGTAATGATCAGAATAAAATCTACCAGATCTCAAATCCTAGCCTGAAAGATCTCAAGGCAACTGCTCTGATTATAGTTCCTTTCTGAAAGATTTTCAAGGAGATTCATGTAAATTTCAACTTGAGTTCCAATTATCTTCTTTTCTACCCATGTGAGATTTAGAAAATCACCTCATTTGGCCTCCTTTTTTTTTTTTTTTTTTTTTTATCACTGTAACATGTAGGCATTAGATAAAATCAGGGCTTTCACGTTTATTTGACGAGAACTTTCTTTAGGACATTTTGTATCAGACCCACTAAAGACATAGGCTGATGTAGACACATGTACTTGATGAAAAACCAAAGTTTAAAAAAGCAATGTTTGGGGGTGCTTGGGTGGCTCAGTCGGTTAAGTGTCTGACTTCGGCTCAGGTCATGATCTCACCGTCCGTGAGTTTGAGCCCTGGGTGGGGCTCTGAGTTGACAGCTCAGAGCCTGGAGCCTGCTTCCGATTCTGTGTCTCCCTCTCTCTCTGACCCTCCCCCGTTCATGCTCTCTGTCTTAAAAATAAATAAACATTAAAAAAAATTAAAAAAGCAATGTTTGGTTTTCTTGTATGTGATACTATCTGATATTTCCTATTCTGTGCTAATTTTTTCTGTCCTAATGTATTTTTAGTAATGTATTTTAATGTTTGTTTGTTTATTTGTTCTTAAGCTGGCTAATCTGACTGTGCAATAGATTTCATAAACCACTAATGGATCATGATGCACAATTTGAAAAGCACAGTTTTAAAAGACACTCATAGGTGCCTCCCAATCTGTAATTATGAAATTCTGTCAACTTTTGCAGAGAACATGAGAGACAAAATCATCTCAGTCAGAGCAAGCATATTAAGAATATGTGGTCAGAAAACTGGACCATAGGTTGATTTTTGTTTAAAAAAATTAGTTACCAAGATTCTAACCTGGGATAATTCTACAATTTAGATTATTACATCTAAATTAGAAAAAACAGCAACAACAACAACAGAAGAATTGGTGTGGCTGTCCTTAGTCCCTCCTTGAGTTCTTCTGTTTTCTCTCTCTACACTTGAATCAAATCATTAATTTAGGCCACTACCTTTAATGCTACAGGCATATGAGTTTCTCACCCCTGCTGTACCAACTGAGGCATTTCCTTAACTAAGTTTCAAAATATGAATGTTTATTAAGCACTGAAAATATGCCCAACATTGTGCTAGAAATTGTATAGAATAAAGGAAGTTTCTGGGTTTTTTGTTTGCTTTTTTGGTTGTTTGTTTTTTGTTTCTTTTTCTTTTTCTTTTTCTTTTTTTTTTTTTTAGAGAGAGAGAGAGAAGAGTACATGTGCACATGCACACAAGCAGGAGAGGGTCAGAGGAGAGAGAGAGAAAGAGAGAGAGAGAGAGAGAGAGAGAGAAGAGAGAGAAGAGAGAGAATCTTAAGCAGGCTCTACATTCAACATGGAGCTGAGCCTGGGGCTTGCTCTCAATACCATGAGATCATGACCTGGGCCAAAATCAAGAGTCTGACACTTAACTGAGCCACCGAGTTGCTCCAGAAAAGAGGAAATTTGAGTGAATTCATTCAGAGAATTTATAATCCACTTAAAATGTTTCGATGAGAGGATAAACTTCTTATAGATAAACAGGAAATCAGGTACCCATTTGACTCAGATTCCAGAAAAACAAAAATAAAACAAATGACTATAAATGAGGAGGCCATACATCACACTTTGCTAGGAACCCTCTCCCTTTGCACCTGTTGTTTTAGTGTAATTGTTAGTATAACACCCTTTTCACTCTTAAAAGTCCTGGTCTTTTTAATTTCTATGTTCTTTGTAACTATAGATTATTATTTTATTTATTTATTTCTGAAGTTGGGGGAGGCACCAATTCTGAAATTAGCGGTCATTGATTTATTCCCTCTGTTTGGCAGAACGTGGGATGTCCCTCATGTTCACCATCAGTCCTCCATTTATGTTCTAATTGTTAAAAATTTGTGGTCCTAAGTTTATTAATTTACCAGCATTGTCTTCTTCGTATTCCATGTGTTCCCTTTTCCTACTACAAGTGTTCTGAAAGAAAAGCTACTATTGCCGGCATTATATACATAGGTGAGATGAGTTATAATACCATTCAAGAGAATTTTGATAATAGCATGAATAAATTCCAACATGGGAGCCAGTCAGACTCTTTTCGGGACAGTCCTTTTACCTCATACTTCTGCATTGTCCCTTTCAAAGGTAGATAACCCAGCCCATAGAATCTAGCCTAGAGATAATCCAGCCCTGTGCAGAGGCTGCAGCTATGATGTGAAGTGACTGTGAACAAATTGATGGTCACTGAATAGGCAACTGCTACATGGCATGATTCCTGGCCATTTATTCATTGATCTATCCCAGCAATGTGATACATTTCCTCCTCCCATTGCTGGCCAGCCAGGAAGGAGTAGTGAAATCAACCTTTGGCTAAACAGGAGGCTACAGGGAAGGTTGGGGGTTAGTTATTATCATAAGCAAACAAAGGAGACTAGAAGTTAACTACCAGAACAAAAGTGCTTTCAGTCTGCAATGTATTGTATTCTTTATCTTGTGCTGAGATACTTCTACTATACCTATAATGGCAGATGCTGAAGTGGTGTGTGTGTGTGTGTGTGTGTGTGTGTGTGTGTGTATGTGTGTGTGTGTACATACTGTTTTGTATGGGATGAATGATTGAAATAGGTCTTTAAGATTTTTCTGTAATGAAAACTGTAACCGTCTAATCTGTTTTTCTCTTCAATGTCAGGGGTCACAGAAGGTTGAAATTTAGACCTAGCAGTATCAACTCACCATTAAATGGAGGGAAGCAAACAAACCCACATACAAAAGTAAAAACAAGCAAGCAAACCAACACATCAACCATAAATATGACTAAAAATTAATCCAATATTTATTCCTTATATTGTAGATGAGCACTTCGATAGATTATACTAGAATGGGCCAAGATGTAGACTAACAGGAGTTATTAAAGGCACTGAAATATATGAGCATTGCCAAATACTAGGCTCAAGCATGACTTTGGCAAGTCAAGGACTTATAAATTCTTGGAAAAATGGCCTTTTAATGCAGTTCTATCAGAGAGTATTTTGGTCAATGGTTGAGTGATTCCAGGAAGATAAAATACTTTTCTTGAAAAATGAACTGGGAAAATAATGTTCTGCTTTCATCCTATGTTGATAAACTATTAAGTTTATTTGCAAAGCTCTAGGTGAGCAAGAGTAGTGGGTTGAGTGGTGACTCCCCCACAACATGTCCATGCCCTAACCTACAGAACCTGTGAACACAAGCTTATTTGGAAAACAAGAATCTTTACAGACACAATTAAGAATTTCAAAATGAAATCATCCTAGATTATCTAGATTAACCTAGATTATCTGGCTTTGCCCTGAATCCAATGATGAAAAGGAGGCATCTTGTAAGAGAAATGCAGAGGGAGATTCAACACAGACAGCAAAAGAAACATAAAGAGAAGAGTAGAATCCAGGTAAAGATGGAGACAGATTCAGTGATGCAGCTGCAAGCAAAGGACCTTCTGGAGTCCCCAGAAAGAGTCAGGGGAAGATTCTCCTGTAGAGGCTTAGAAGAGAGTACAGCTATGCCAACATCTTAATTTGGGACTTCTGGCCTTCAGAACTATGAGAAAATAATTTTCTATTAAGTTACTCAGTTTTTTGATAAATTTTTTAATGGCTGCAATAGTCAGAAACAAACATAGCAAGGACAATGAGAATTACTGTTTTCTCTCCTATTAGATCCAACAATTAAATTGCTATTGGGCACTGAACTCCATTGTTTTTTAGAGTAATTTGCTACACACAGAGACTTTATTTTGTCAGATGAATGCTGTGTTTGGTAGAGCTGCAAAATGAGGATGTTTTATCTGCTGCTTCTCTTGATGAGGATGAGTGGGAGGGTAACTTATCTACATTATTGCCATTGGAAGAGAACACAGTAGCATGGCATAAATGAAAATACCTCTTAGAATATTTTTTTAATTAAAAATAATCGGAGGGACGCCTGGGTGGCTCAGTCGGTTAAGCGTCCGACTTCAGCTCAGGTCATGATCTCGCGGTCTGTGAGTTCAAGCCGCACATCGGGCTCTGGGCTGACAGCTCAGAGCCTGGAGCCTGTTTCAGATTCTGTGTCTCCCTCTCTCTCTGACCCTCCCCTGCTCATGCTCTGTCTCTCTCTGTCTCAAAAATAATAAATAAATGTTAAAAAAAAGTCATTAAAAATAATAAGAAAGACTTTGTTAACAAGTAGAAATTTATTAACCCAGAGTTTATGTATCTGTTATGCAGGTATTTAATATTGTTCTTCCAACTTGTAAGGCAGACATCCAAACATTTCAGAATATACACTCATCCTTGATAGTGGCTTAAAATAAAGAAGGTCCTAGAAAGAAGAGCTCACGCAACTCTTTTCACTCTGCCCAAGTTCTTATAGGAGGAAGTTGCTTGGAGAGTGTATACATATTTTAGAGTACCTCTCTGCCAAGTACTAAGCGAGGAGGTAAGACAGATTATTTCAGTATAGCTATTGCATTCTTGAAAGTGACTAACTGAATAACAGGTATCTGCACTAAAATATATCCCAGTAAAGTCAACCAAAAAGACCTATCATTTGGCTTAAAATTTCTTAATGGGAAATTTTTTAATGTTTCCTATTAATGAATGACAATAAGGAAATGAATCTAAACATTACCAGGGGAGAAATTTCTACATTAGGACATGTCATTATTTATGATCTTAAGTCACACTATGTTTAATAAGATGTTCAAGAGAACTGTCTGGACTACCCTGAGAACCAAGGTTTCCCTGCCAATGGGTAGAGGAAAACATTTGGTATCTTTGATATTCACCAAGAGCCTTAGGCAAACATACCAATAATCACGTGCTTGTAAACATTCTGGTCCAATAGCCCTATTTCTAGGTGTTGGGGAGGAAAAATTTTTTTTCTACCCTCCAAAATTCTTCTAGCTGCTCTTACGAATTAAATAGACATGAGAAAGATTAACAGGAGAAAATAAAGTTTAGTTGTGTATGTATGGGGAATCTACATAAACGTGAGAGTCCAAAGGCAGTCAGGCAAAATGAGGGATATATGTCATTCTGGACTGAGGAGGAGGTTGTTGGGTTCTAGGGCTTTGAAGAGAAGGAAGGCAGTCACAGGAATAATAGAAAGAATAAATGTTTGGTAAACAAATGTTTGCTGGGACTTACAGAAACAAGGGGAAACAGAGAGGATTTTTAATGAACAGACTTTGCTAGTTAATAATATAGTGTAATTATCTGTAGTAATAGCACTCTTTCTGGATCAGGTTTTCTAGATATTTTTTTTTATGCAGCTAGGAGAAGGTCAGAGTTTCTTCCTGAGCCTCTGCTTCTTGAATATAATCAGCCTAAAATAAATCCATATGCTAAAGAGACACATTCTGGGGTGGCAAATTTTGCTCCCCTACACAGGACTAATGGTAATCATGGTTATGCATTTATCTACAAGGATGTTCATTTCAGTGATATTTACTAATAGCTGAAAAGTCGAAACAAGTTAACATCCTGATATGGAGATTAATTAAATAGCTGCCTGTCTTGGTCACAGAATAATCAATTTTTAAAAACTGCAAAGATCTATATTTGTTGAGATATTGAAAGTACAGATTGATAAATATTAATTACTGCCTGATCTCATTAATGTTAAAATCTATATACATAAAAATATATATACATAATGCAAAAATATATATACATGTAGAAAAAATAGACTAGAAAGTTATGTACTAGGTGGAATATTGTGATTTATATAAGAAATATGTATTTGGTCTTTAACCCAGTTCCAGGCACAGATTCTCTAAAACCCTTGGAACTTCCCCTAGTAATGACCACAAAGATATCTTTTGTTATGTTAATGGAGTGACTTTAGGAAAGCCCTTAGGTAAACTAAGGTTGGGGGCTGGTTGCCAGGTGAATCAACCATGTGATTGAAGAGTTGGAACTTTCAGTACCCACCCCTATCTCCAGAGAGCAAATGGGGGCCGAAAGTTGAATCAGTCACCAATGACCAATGATTTAATCCATCATGCCTCTGTCATGAAGTCTCCATAAAGTCCCAGTGGACAGTGTTCAGAGAGCTTCTGAGTTGGTGAACACATGGAGGTTGAGGAGAATGGTGCACCTGGAGAGGGCATGGAACCTCTGTACTTTTCCCCATGCCTTGCTCTATGCACCGGTTCCATCTGGCTGTTCCAGGTTATATCCCTTTAAAGTAAACCAGTAATCTAGTAAGTAAAATGTTTATCTGAGTTCTGTGAGCCTCTCTAGCAAATTGATTGGACCTGAGTAGGTATTCCTGGGAACCTCTGATTTATAGCCAGTTGCTCAGTAGTACAGGTGATAATCTGGACTTGGAACTGGTGTCTGACATGGGGAAAGGGAACAATCTTGTAGAACTGAGCCCTCAACCTGTGGAATTGGGTTATCTCCTGAGAGATGGTGTCAGAACTGAGCTGAATTGCAGTATACCTGGTTGATGTCCTGATAATTGTTGGTATTGGGACTCCCACGATCCCCCTGCAACACTGGAATTGGTACCAGAACCTATTCACTAGATTATGTGTGATTATCTATCAATCTGCCTATGTGGCTCTGTGAGAGGTAGCATATTCCATTTTATAAATACATAGGAATGAGACATACAGTTAATCATTCTTGTTGAACAATGCTGAATCCTAACAAGTTTTCTTGGGTTTATGCATCCAGCTTCTGGTATTTCATAAGTAATTCTCTGTCAGACCAAATGTTAAAAAGGAATATATTTGGGGGCACCTGGGTGGCTCAGTCAGTTAAACATCCAGCTCTTGATTTCAGCTCACTTTATGATCTCAGGGTCATGGAATTGAGCCCCTAGTCTGGCTCTGTGCTGGGCATGGACTCTGCTTGAGATTCTCCCTTGCTCTCCCTTTGCCCGCCCCCCTCCCCACCCTCTTAAATAAATAAATAAATAAATAAATAAATAAATAAATAAATATGAAAAAATATATATTTTGCTCACCTCAACTTCATAATATGTTTGTTTCCTTGTTTGTTTATTTAAGTTCTAATAAGAAACCTTGGGAAGGAAAAGAAAATAAAACCCTTATCTGAATAATCATGTCATAGTATTAATCATTAATTCAATTATATGGATCACAGACCTATATATAATCTGATAAAAACTATTGATCTTTTTTTCTAGAAAAACGCACATACATAAAACTTTGTATACAATTTTGGGGAGACAGTGGTGTTCGTGAACTGTTTGAAGCCCATTACAAATCACTTTCCTGAGTTCAGGTTAGGAACTCCTAGACTAAATAATCTTTGATATAATTTCTAGTAGTGTTCTAGACCAAGACAAGTGTCAGTCTTATATCCCTACTTGTTTATGGAACTAATCACTTTTTTTTTTTATCTTTGCAACAAATCCTTATAATGAGATAAACAATTGAATGGCAATTCTCCCTGCCTATTTCATACTCTGGGAATTTGGATGTATAGCTCTATCCATGGGATCCAACTAACTAGCTTATAAAAGAGATAAATTCTTCCTGTGTGAGAACTTCTACTGTTTGATTATGAGGATATGTGTTAAATGAATGATCTATATCTATATATCTACCTATTACATGCATATGTGACCACTTGGAATATTAAGCACACACCCAATATACACATAATGACATGTTTAGAATTCTCATAGCCAGGCAATATCTAAATTCCTATTAGAGAGACACGTTAGGAAAATGTAGTACCTAGGACCTGAGAGAGCTTCCTTCCTGGTGAAAGGAAACAGAACTTGCTTACTACCCCAGAGAAGGAATGGGAGAACTTTGAGAGAAAAGTGTGAAGCTAGAAGGCTGAGAAAGGCTACAGATGGGGAGATGACCCTTTTCCATGATCCAGCCAGTGTAAACTAGTGAAATTATTGAAATTACAAAATCCTAAATTAGGAAGATATTATTTATCCCTGATACAAAGCCTCAAAGGAGCTAAATTGTATTGTTAGCCTGCGTTGGGGCAGAACTAAGAGAAAATGGATGCAGAGGTGAAAACAGAAGTCCTGGCAAGAATTTATAGGAACTTGTGGAGGCCCTGGAATGGAATTCAAAGTTTCACCAAGACTCAAAAGAGTGTTGGGACCTAAGGAACTTCTGGATTGCATAAATTTGCTATTTAAATGTTTGATTCATTTATAATTCAGATGCGTTCTTTTAAAGGAGAAATATCTTGGCTTTGGGAACTCTAATATAGTTTAGGCATATTATGTAATTCGCCACAATTTCTGGGCTTTCTTTGCTGTGGGTGTTTTCTCTAATAGTTGAAGGTGAACAAGGCACTTGGAAGAAGGTAATGGAATCTCTCAATCCCTGTTCAAAATTATTTAAATGAGCCTCCAGAAGTGTCCTTGGTTCTTTTTATAAATAATTGTCCATATCCAGAGGCTAGTGTTGGCTAAGGCCTGTCCATTGTGAGTGTAAAAATTGCCTTGCACGATAATTACTTCGTGTCCTATCATTCCCCTTAATGGGGTGGGGATTCATCTCCCTCGCAGGTGACTTTCTAACCACTCAGTCACCCTCAAATTGATAACCTCTGATTGTGGGTTTTCTAGCTTGCAGAGGAGGACTGCCTTGGTTTCCACTGAAATCACATTTTGGTCTGTCAGAGGATGCTATAAGGAGGTCAGTAGAGAGAAAACTGAATATATAATATAAAAACCAACTATAAGTTATCTAGGATTTTTTCTCTGATTTTTCTGTTTAAATCATCACATAATAAAAACACCTTTGATATACAGCACACTAAATGTTAACACTTGCATAGATCTGTGGAAGTATCATCACAGGATACAGAAGAGTTCCATTACCCCCCCCTCCCCCTGGCCCCCAAGAGTCCCTCATGCTATCTATCCCTTTATAGTTAGATTCTCGCCCAGCTGCTAACCTCTGGCAACTACCGATCTATTCCTCATCACCTTGGTGGTGCCCATTTGAATGTTACACATATGGAACCACACAGTATGAAACTCAGCATTTTTCACCTAGCATGCCTTTTGGATTCATCCAAATCGTTGTGTGTATTTATAGCTTATTCTTTATTATTTCTGAGTAGTATTCCATTGTAAGGATTTCATAGTTTGATTGTTCATTCACCCAGTAAAGGGCATTTGGGTGGTTCCCAGTTAGGAAATATTACAAATAAAACTATTAGGAACACTTATATTGAAGGATCTTGTATGAATGTACATTTTTGTTTTTCTAGAGTAAATACATAGGAATGGAATTATTCACCTAAGGCTTTTGGGGGGAAAATGTAATGAGTGAAGAGATTTACAAATTATCTCTAAGAAATTTCCACTTTTCCTGTAGAAATTCTAGTTATATTGATGTTTTTATCTTTGTGCTTATATGCAAAAACAAGATATGCTGGAGAGTTTAGGCACTATCACAAATCACTAAAAAGTCACAAATATCTCTGACTATCCAAGGATATTTGGGGGAAAAATGCCAATTTAATTACTGCACAAGGGAATCAATAAATAGGGAACAATGATAATTAATGGTAAATACCTTATTTTCAGGAAAATGGGTAAATAGTTTCACTTTCAAGGAAAACTTAAGTCTGTATTTCCAATTTGGGAGAGAGAAGAAGCTGTCATAAATCCACTAAGGGAAATTTCTCAGATTTCTGTGGTTAGGAATCTTTAGGGATTGGGTAGAAGGAAGGGTTACACTGCTTAAAGGTTTCAAGAAGTTGATTTTTTTTTCAGAAGTAATAAAGGGATACATTAATGATATTGAGTGAATTGAATGTTTACTGAGGGTCTCTTTATTGTTTATAATTCTCATTTATAAAATGAACTCAAGGTTTATTAAAAAGGCATAAAGGTTCATATTTGACCATAGCATTACAAATTTGTCAATTATTCTGGGATATTTCAGTTTTCTGGCTTGACATCATATAAAGCAGTTCATCTGCATTTATAGACTTAAATGCATTAACTTTTTCCTACAATCTTACCTTCAAATGACTTTCTTTCTTCCTTCCTTCCTTCCTTCCTTCCTTCCTTCCTTCCTTCCTTCCTTCCTTCCTTCCACCACATTCCCTCCCTCCCTGCCTCTATCCTCTCCTCTCCTCTCCTCTCCTCTCCTCTCCTCTCCTCTCCTCTCCTCTCTTCTCCTCTCCTCTCCTCTCCTTTTCTTTCCTTCTCTTTCTTTTCTCTTTTCTTTTCTTTTCTTTTCTTTCTTTATCTTTCTTTTTCTTCTCCTCCTCTCTTCTCTTTTCTTTCAGTTTTCTGAGTGCCAAAAAATTGATGGATTTCACTGAGAAGACCATCCTATTTAACCCATATGACAACCAAAATAACCCTGCATGGTTTGTTTTCTTCTGTCATCATAAAATGAGGAGCTTATATCAGGCATAGAACACCGACAGGCAGTCACTTCCTTGGAATAAGTTGAGAGACAAAGCTTACCTGCTGAAAGATACTTCTCCCACTACTCTGCCACATGTCAGACATTCTTTGAATTAAGACATTATCCCCAGTTAACCCCTGCTAAAATATACATAGATTCCTCAGCACATCATCTTGGAGACAGTGGAGCCTCATGGTTAAGAAAGAGAACTATAATGTCAAGAGCGGAATGAATTATTATTATTATTATCTTTATTACCGCACCAATTAGTACTTATCTCATGACAAAAAGCAGAACACAGAAGATTTTGGAGAAAGAATAGTGTTTCATCAGTGAAGTTAAAATGTCTTGCATTGATAATCCTGCCATCTAAGATATATCCCCCGACTCTTTTGAAGGCTGATGATTTACAATGACAATCTTTAGTGAGGATTACATGGCTTTCATTCCATCAGTGCTTACTGGACTCATTACTGATCCCTTTTTTCTTGTTTTCATTAATGATTGATTGCCAGGTATTGCATAGTCATCACAGTAAAAAGTTCCATATCTATGCTACAGCAATTAATTTATTTTTTTCTTCCAGGGAACATTGTAGACAAATTTGTCTTAACA
Source organism: Neofelis nebulosa (assembly GCF_028018385.1). NCBI lineage: Eukaryota > Metazoa > Chordata > Mammalia > Carnivora > Felidae > Neofelis > Neofelis nebulosa. The sequence goes on along the minus strand of NC_080785.1, from coordinate 121,125,007 downwards.
TAACGTATATCTACATGTGTCTTTTGGTGGACTGACCAACTGTTTCTGTGGATGTTACAGTCACCCTGAATGCCATCTTTAGCTTTTGTGCAGGGAAATTGTCACACCACCCTTCTGGTAGACTGACATATCCCAGTGACAGTTATGAGGTCAGTGTTTGCCATAATATGAAGTGCAAGAAAAGTAAGGTCATAGACTGTTGAGAAAGTGTCTGGAATAAAACAGTCATTTCCCACTGGGGCCTGGGAAGGGGGTTGCTGACTTAATGCACATCATTACGATGGGCCTTCATGTGCCAAAACAAGTTTGTATGTATGCTTAAAGTGAAGAAGCAATCCATTTCAGTGCCTTACCTTTTTATTCAGCTTCAGATGGATTACAAAGGCTGCAGCCACTGGTGTGGGCAAGGCTCACACCTCACTGTGTTTTGTCATTTATCACATTTTCAGTGTATTGTCCCCAAACCATTTTCACAAGCATGATGTGGTTTAACCCCAACAAAACACACTTGGAGGTATTACTTATGAATCCCGTGTTATAGATAAAGAAACTGAGGCTCATAGAGTTTAAATGACTCACCCAATGTTACCTGGCTAATATGAGGTAGATCTTGGATGTGAATCTCTATTTTCCAACTGATCTCCATTTATCTTTCAACTATTCCATAGGTACTGGTGCTTAGGTGGAAAAAAAGGGATGCAGATAATGGCAGAAGCAGATTGGCCCCTGTGTAACAAAGGTGTATTTTTAACTGTCAAAATGGGATCAGTTAAAAAGGGGCTAAATTATAAAGACATACATGGTACTGTAATGTTTTTGCTAAAATAACGTGTAAGAAGACCCTGCCCAATAATGTTATCAAGACTCAAATTCACCTGTTTGGGAGCTTTCAAAACTCCCAGTAATTCTACTATAAGCAGTAATTTAGTTCCTGGAACTTATTCCTTGTTTTCCTGACTTCTTATGATCACCTTTTAAGGTTCTTACTTGGCTTCTGCCTCATACCCTAACTTGTTATTTCATGATCTTGGAATTAATCATGATGGTTTTCTAAGCTCTCCTTGCCTCTTCCCCTCTGCACCCTCTGTCTGGAATAGATTCTTGCCATATTTCATTTGGCCAACTTCTGCTTGTTCATTCGAATGCCATTTTTCCAGGAAACCTGACTTGACATCATCCATGTATGAGGGTGGCCATGTGTCTTCTGAGTTCCACGGCCATTCTTTGCATGTTTCCATCTACCATTCAGCAGCCTTCTGCATTCACTTGTTCTTCAAGTGAACTGTAGTATCGGAGGTACTATGCCCTTCATCTCCATACCTTCAACTCTTGTGTATTTCTTTTTATTTAATCAGCATTTAATATATGCTACAGAAGTGAATGAATGAATAAATGAGTGATGTATTTTTCCAAATTTGTTACTCAGTTACTCAGTTAATCTGTAACCTATTCAACAATAGTTCTACTTGCCTCCTCTAGGAAGCCTTTTATTTTCTAGTTTATGACAAGTGTTTCTTGAACACTTAATATGTGGCAGGAACAGATGTGTTCCAAAGCAGAATGGCAAAAACTGCAGACAATTTCCCTGCATTGAGGGTACTAATATTCTAGTAGTAGAGAGGAGATAAACAACAAACAAGCAGTAAATAAAGAGAAGTAAATAAAGAACTTGTTAGTGCTATAAAGAAAAAGAAATAAAATGTGATAAATTTATGACAAAGTAGCAGCCATTGCCTTAGTTTGGTTTTTTTTTGTTTTTTTTTTTTGTTTTTTTTTTGTTTTTTTTTTTTATTTAAATCCAAGTTAGTTAACATATAGTGTAATAATGATGTCAGGATTTCAGGAACAGATTTTAGTGATTCATCACTTACATGTAACACCCGGTGCTCATCCCAACAAGTGCCCTTCTTAATGCCCATCACCCATTTAGTCCATCCCCCCACCTACCTCCCCTCCAACAACTCTCAGTCTGTTCTCTGTACTTAAGAGTCTCTTATGGTTTGCCTCCCTCTATGTTTTTATTTTATTTTTCCTTCCCTTCCCCTATGTTCATCTGTTGTTTTTTTTAAATTCCACATATGAGTGAAATCATATGATATTTGTCTTTCTCTGACTGCTTAATTTCACTTAGCATAATACACTCTAGTTCCACGCATGTGGTTTGCAAATGGCAGAATTTCATTCTTTTTAATCACTGAGTAATACTCCATTATGTATGTATGTACCACATCTTCTTTATCCATTTGTCAGTCGATGGACATTGGGGCTCTTTCCATAATTTGGCTATTGTCAACAGGCAGGCACTACTTTAAATAAGGTGGCCAGGGAAAACTTCCCTAATAAAGAACCATTTGTGTTGAGGCTTGAGTAATGAGAGGAAACAGTTTCTCCTAGAATATGAAAGTAAAAAGATTCTGAGTCAGGAGTCAGTTTGACGTATTCAAGAGGCAGAATGAAAGAGCAGAGCTACACCAACGTGAAGTTGAAGAGCTTTTCCAGGCCAGATTGTGCTAGTTGCCAGTAGACCGCTATTTTCAAAGTACAGTGGAAGGCCAGTAGAGGGTTTTCACAGGAAAATGTAATGATGGAATGATCATATTCCCATGTTTAAAAAAATCACAGTGGCTGCTCTATGAAGATGAAGTATTAGGGCCCAATACTGCAAGATTTCTGAAAACAGAGAGACCAGAAGGTAGCTATGGATATAGTCCAGGAGAGACTTGATTGTGGTCTGGGCCAGGTTAATAGTGATGGGGGCAGAGTCATCTCTGTGACACTGTTGCAATCATCCCAGAAGAACAATATAAACTTAAAGGATTAACACAAGCCCACAGAGCTGTTTTTTTTCCCCTGCCTGAATTATCCCTGAGAATCAGTCTGGCACTTAGGAAAGCTGCATCAACTCCAGCTTTTGCTGGTCATCGTGGACTACTCTTTCAGGAATTTACACATGGATCTTTTGGGTGGCCATCAGGACTCCTAGCAGGCACTGGATGGACCCCGTATTCTCCAAGGTGCTCTTCAATCACTGAGGGAATTACCTTTTCAAAAGCACTATTGAGTTTCCTACTAATTAAGTCTTATAATGACGTCTTAATGTTATTCTTGTCATTATTAACTCTAAAAGCTTAGAGAATCAACACTCACAACACTGAGAAATATGCTTACTTTTATTTTTTTTTTGTACCAGAACTTCATGAAATTTCATACCATTTGTTCCCCATTTTACATGATAGCACTAGAGATTGAGGTCTTAGAATTTAATTTTTATTTGCAAGTCTTCCAAACAGCATGTACTCCTCACTGTGCCAGATTTTTCATTTGGACTATAAGTTCCAAATCATTTATATTTTCTTTTTTTGAATTGCAAACCATCATGAAACTTGGCAATTTCTTTACTCCATACACACCAAAGGTAGGATTTTTCTTAAATCACTAAATAAATCCCTCTAAGGCAGTATTTTCTAAAAGTTCAAGTTGATTCTTGAGATATTACTGGTATTATTACTAGGAAAAATTTCTGCTTCCTGATATTTTTTTAATGATAAGTTAATAAAATCAGTTTTCTTTAGGATGGGATTTCCCATATTCTTCAGGATGCAAATGTGGTATGAGGCTCTCTAACTGAGCAGGGGTGAGTAGAATGTACCACATTTCTCAATGTGAATTGACAAGAGACTCTTTTTATGCAAAGCTTCTAGAAGTAGTAGTCTGTGAATTACACATCAAAAGATATCGGGGTGCCTGGGTGGTTTGGTCGGTTAAGCGCCCGACTTCAGCTCAGGTCATGATCTCACAGTCCGTGAGTTCGAGCCCCACGTCGGGCTCTGTGCTGACTGCTCAGAGCCTGGAGCCTGTTTCAGATTCTGTGTCTCCCTCTCTCTCTGCCCCTCCCTTGGTCATGCTCTGTCTCTGTCTCAAAAATAAATAAACGTTAAAAAAATTAAAAAAAAAATCACTTGAAGGTATATATATGTTCAAATAGCAATTGGAAAGGTTATTTTTTGGTCCAAAAGAAATAATATGTGTTTATGCTTTCAATGACCTCAAATTCTTTAATACATCAGCTAATATTATTAATATTACATAGATCAACATCGACTAATAAATCCCTGAAATCTGGAATTTTTAAAAGGCTGCTCTCAACTTATAAATGAGAAAACTCAGAGCCATTAGGGCTAGGTGAATTGCCTGTGGTAATATAGTTGTTTGGGGGAGAGATGTGGTATTCCATTTCTTATTCTATATTTTTAACTGGTATGTTCACACCCAGCATATATGAGTGGAAAACCTACTCTTTTCTCAGACTTCCTTCCAACTTTTACAACCTGTCTTCCTTTTTTTTCCACATCCTCACTCTGGACCATGCAACTATGAACAACCATGATGACAAATATGTGAGATAACTGAATCTAGAACCAAAAAGTGTTTTAAGAGAAATTGACCAAACTTAAGAAGACAAAATGTGAATCTGGGTCAAGGAAAGTTCCAACCTTTAATTTCAAAAAGTCAATAGGTCATATGACCTGAGGAGTATTGCTGGTTAGAAGGATGCACTGGTCTTAAGTCTTAATTGACCACTCACTGAATGAATCTATCAGTGTTACATAGCTGTTAAAAGAGCTAATGTTATCTTTGGATGCATGAAAAGAAACAGAGTTTCCATGGGGCGCCTGGGGGGCTCAGTCGGTTGAGCATCTGACTTCGGCTCAGGTCATGATCTCACGGTTCATAAGTTCGAACCCCATGTTGGGCTCTGTGCTGACAGCTCAGAGCCTGGAGCCTGTCTCCCTGCTCTCTGACCCTCCCACACTTACACTCTCCGTCTCTCTCAAAAATAAATAAATGTTAAATTTTTTTTAAATAAAAAAGAAATAGAGTTTCTAGATTAAAGAGGAAGACCCATATGTACCACTTATTCTTCTCCTGAAGCATTAGTTAAACATTCAGAAATGTGGACAGCAGTTGCTTCCATTTATCTTCAGAGCTTCTCTTCCTTAAGTTGGAAATTCTGTGATTTCCAAGAGCACTTGATGTGAGCTGACTCTCCATATCCTCTCTTTTCCTTTTTAAATATATTTTGTTTATTTATTCTTGAGAGAAAGAGAGCGAGCATGAGCGGGGGAGGGTCAGAGAGAGAGGGAGACACAGAATCCAAAGCAGGCTGCAAGTTCTGAGCTGTCAGCATAGAGCCCGTTGCTGGGCTCGAACCCACGAACCTCAAGATCATGACCTGAGCCAAAGTCGGACACCTAACCAACTGAGCCACCCGGGTGCCCCTCCATATCCTCTATTAATTACATGTATTACTTCCTCCATTTCTAAAAGCCTCTAATAGAGTTGCTTCCCTCCCTCCCTCAGCCCCCACACACAAATCAGGGTTTTCTGTCGACTTCCTGGATGTTAGAGATAGGTGTTTCCCAACTTTCCCCTTTATCTTGAACTACTTGAAAACTGAAGGCTGGTGGTGGTATTCTGATCTCTTGCAGACTTCTTTCCTTGTGCTATAGTATAAAACAGATTACCCAGGAACAATTTTGTGACCTGATACTTTTTGATACCTCCATCAAGAGGTCTCTATTTGCTTCCTCATCTCAGTTCTCTCTTCTCTCTTGCCTGTGATGATCTGTGTCCCAGGAAGCTGACTCTACTTGACTGCATTACCTAGCCTCCCACATCAGCTGACTTTGAGTTTCCCTTGACCAGTAGGATGCAGCGGTAAGAGATAAGAGGATCAGAAGAGAGAAAGTTGCAGGTATTTCTTCTTCATGCTCTCTGCTCAAAGCTGTGTTTTCTGGCAGTGATCACGGTTCCCAAATGACTATAGCTCTTGTGGGGCAGCTCTCATCCATGTGTCTACCCCTACCAGGCTCAGTAAACTCTTTCCTCTACTGGCCTCTTTGGGGCTGAAGGTAACAGTTTCCCCTGATTGCTAGTTCCTGTAACCTCAACAGCCCTCGTTAGTTCCTTAGAACCTATCCCCATCTCTGTCTGCAAGAAGTAGGGTTGAAGGAGGAAGTGATTAATTCATTTTTAGTTACTTGTGCTGGGAGTGAAGATCTGGGAATGGATTATGGGCTGAATTTGTAGACTTGGGAGTCAACTGCATGAATACGGTAGTTGCCTAAGATGGATATAGTTGCCAAGAATAGAATGCAATAATAGACGTGTTAGTGGAAATTTGGCGAATAACATCTTAGTAGATGTGATTATGTAGAGTTGAATACAGGATATAGATGTAGGGAAAGAAAGGGGGGAAATATTCGAACATTAGAATCCATGTAAAGAGGCATTTTTAAGGTGTATTATTTCAAGTAAAAATCAGGACTAAGAAACGACTGTTGGGTTGTGTAATTCATGTAAATTACTCTTGCAGACTCTGATGGTCAAGGAGCAGAATGACTAGAGACCATATGCAGGGAGGAGGTCCGGCAGGAATATGGTTTTGTTTCTCTAATAGAGAAGACCTGAGCATGTTTGCAGGGGAGAGAGGAAGCAATTGTCTTGGTCTCGTATTTTCTACCTGGTTTTGTGTAAATGAAACAGGATTTGTTGTCCTGAAATGTTTTTAGTAACAATATGCTAGGAGTCCACAGGATGGAGAGATTAGTTTCTAAATGTGACCAATGAGTAATCAAATTGTCATAATGTCCCAGTACTTAAAGCAGAAAGATAAAGCTCTCTTTATTTTTTTCTGTTGAAAATTTTTAAAAGGAACCATTTAAATAATACTAGTGGGACATTTATCCTGGACATGTTAATTCTTTAATCTACAATATCACAGTTTTTTTTTTAAGGACAACTTACTATTTGTTAGTATGATTTTTATATTTGTAGACCTTAGCCAGTGATAGTAACATAAAATATTTTTGCTATCTTTTTAGTAATCATATTTCCTGGTCATATTATAGATGGTTAAAAAAATAATTTTTAGTGATTTTCTGAAGTCTCCAATAGTGAAATTGTATGTCTGAATGCCTGGGTTAAGTTGGGTTTAATACTTCTATGTTTAGAAGGAGATTTTATTTAAGGGTGTGCTGTTGGTATTTCTGGTTCTCCTCACCCAGAGGAGATGGGTAATAGTCCCCTACATCTTGACATTAGTTAGGGTCACATGATTTGTGGTAGTTAATATAAAGTAAGCAGAAGTGATGCATTCAAGAGTTGTTGTACAGTTCTTTCCATGCTCTCTTTTTCTCCACTGGTAAAACATGGCTTTACCCGCATGACCCCAGTGAGCATAGTCTCTCTCAGCCAACCTGTATTCTTCATGAGGTATGAATGGAAATAAAATTTGTTGCTATAAGCAGAGCTCACCAAACTTTTTCTGAAAAGGAAAGGATAACTATTTTTGGCTTTGCAGGTGATAAGGTCTCTGTCACAATGACTCACCTCTGCCATTGTAGTGCAAAAGTAGTCACAGATACTAAGTGAGTAAATGAGCATGGCTATGTTCTGATAAAATTTTATTTATAGAAGCAGGCAGCAGCCAGATTCAGCCAACGGGCCGTAGTTTATTGGCATCTTCTTTAAGCCACTGAGTTGTTGAGTTTGTTAGGGCAGCATAACCCAGCCTATACTATCTTATGTGGCTACTACTATACTTTATAAAGGGAATGTGAGAACTGAAGAGTCAGTGGTGATTTGTGCTTCTCTAGGAGAATGTTTATTAAAATGGAACCATATAAAGTCACTTGGGGTTCAGATCTTTAATATGATGGAGTCATCTCAGGAATCAAAGAAACAAGGACTTAAAATCTACTTAGGATGGCTATTTAAGAAAAGGTGGGCCAGGGATACCTGGGTGGCTCAGTCAGTTAAGCTTCCAACTTTTGATTTTGGCTTAGAACATGATCTCAAGGTTCATTGAGCTCTGTGCTGACAGCGTGGAATGTGCTTGGGATTTTCTCTCTCTCTCTCTCTCTCTCTCTCTCTCTCTCTCTCTCAAAACAAATAAACTTAAAAAGAAAAAGTGGACCAAACATTTAGAATTTTTTTTTTTCAAATTCAAACATGCAGGAGAAAAAAAGAAGAAAGAAGAAAAGAAAGTGTCTTTCAGAGGCTATAATGATGGCCAGGGAAATAGTACCCAGAAAAGAACTATGTCTAAGTACAGGTCCATGGGAAGAGGTCTTCTGACTTCTTCCATATCACTTAAACTCTAACCCAAATGAAAGTTGAGTTTAAATGATAATTATCAAGGTTTAGAAAGAGGCAAAATTAGACTTCTGGGACTAGTAATTTTCTGACTCTCAAGTTCAGTGCCGGCTGCATCAATGTGCTCTTTGGGAAGAGCATTTTGTAAAAAGGCATCCAGCTGTACATCTGCAACATGTGGCCATTTCTGCATGTATGTTCTACTTCAGTAAAAAGTTTCTAAAACTAATTATTTAAAGAATGAAAGTGAGGGAAGTCAGTTTTGAAGTGCTACATAATAAATGCACAATCTGTTTTTAAGGCTGGTTGGTAAAGTGTGACGGTTATGTCAGTAAACCTCAGCTTTCTATGACGTAGGAGTGGCTCAGGCAATGCTGTTTGTGAGTGGGCTCCTGAACTCCCTTGTTTTCTAAATAAGCGCTTCTCTTGGTAAACTTCACAACCATCTGATATCTCTTTGGTGAGAAAATGTACCAAATTTTCTCCTCCTGTTAGACGTGAGGGCCACCTCAGACAAATTTATTACATCCCTCACATTTTCTGTCACAGAGGCAGAGGGTATCTTCCTTCCCTTCCTTCCCTTCAACCTTTATGTCTTATCTCCTTCATTCATTTGGCTGATTTCCTGCTTTATGTAAACAGAAGCCTGGGCCAAGGATTCCATATGGGAGCTGAGAGGATCTTATTCACCAGAATCAAACCCATGGCAAATAAATCTGGGGAAGAGGAGAGCATAGAGACAGTCTGGAGGGAAAACTACCCACCCAATCCCCTAACCTGCAAATGCACAGATGAAACCCTTCAGAATGAAAAATTATTATGTACCAGCAGCATAGAAAGAAGTAGTGATTTAAAAACAAAAACAGATATGTTAATAATTTCGGAATCCTGTTTTTAGTTATTATTTGTTTATTGTATGTGAGAGGAAAATTGAATGTGCATATGTTGAATTCATTACTCTGTAGCTTTTTGGTTCTCTTGTTTCTTTCTCTCTTCTTTCTTCCCCCACCCCACACACTATTAAAGCTGGTTTTATTAGCTACGTTGGACAATTAATATTTTCTTGGTCAGATGCCATGACTAAGGTTGCCTTTATACGGGGATAATTTATTTTATCTCCTTTTTTTTAATTTTTTTTAATTTTTAAATTTTCTTTATTTTTTAATCTTTATTTTTGAAAGAGAGACAGAGCGTGAGCAGAGGAGGGGTAGAGAGAGAGGGAGACACAGAATCCAAAACAGGCTCCAGGCTCTGAACTGTCAGCACAGAGCCCAACATGGGGCTCGAACCCTCAAACTGAGAGATCATGACCTGAGTTGAAGTTGGACACTTTACTGACTGAGCCACCCAGATGTCCCTATTTTATCTCCCTTTAATAGAAACTTTGTCTTAATATCTTAATAGCTTAAGTGAATATGATTACTATTTTTGAAATAAAAGTGTATTAATTTTGTTTTCAAATTGAACTTCAGAACATAATATATACTTTTAATAATAAACTGCAAGGGGTTAATTATGTACTATGTGAACATGGTAGAGTGGCTTACATATTTTTCAAGATTTATCTCTCTTAAGTTAAAGTATTTTGTAACCATTTTTTCATCAACAAGAATGCAGCTGCCGCAAGAATGATATAGGGTTTGACATTTTACAGTGCACATTCTGAGGTTTCCTAGTAGGAAGAGCATGCACTAGAAGTAGAGTCTTTTAGAACGAAGTTTAATTTCCATCTCCACACATGTTTGCTCTGTGATTTGAAACATGTTAATTTCTATAAACCATACTATCGTTATCTGTATAATGGATCTAAATCCCTATCTCACTTAGCATTGTCTGAATTCACTGGGTTAATAGGCAGTTAATCAGTGGTCAAATCTGTTGCCCTTTAAAGATTTTATCTCATTTAAATTATACAGCAGTCCTCTTGAAAGATGATGGTTTCAGTCAACTGCTTTAATGAACAATCCTCAAATCTTAGTGGATTACAGCCACAGGCATAATGCCAAATATATTAGCAATTTGGACTGACTGATGTGATTCCATGTTTCTTCTCTCTCTAGGATTCAGGCTCAAGGGTTGCCCACTATTTGGGACAGTCATTCTCATGAAATGAGAAAAGCAAGAGACAGAGCCAAACTTCTGCATGATGGCTTTATGGCACCCCTGCTTACGTTCTATTGGCCAGAACAGGTCACATAATAGAGCCCAGCAGCTGTGCGGGGATGTGTCCTCTGACTACAAGGGTCCTTGAAAACATAACTTCAATATATCTATGGGGATGAAAAGGGAAACCATGATTAGAAATCATGTAACATGCCCCAGTGCTACTTCCAATTGGGGGATACTCTGTGCAGTAATGGCATTCTTCAGAAAGTCCTAAAGTCAGAACATGGTGGTAACTGATAACCTAGCCTTCCAACATAACCCCAAATGAAGTAAAAAAATAATAATAATATAGTTTTAAATCAAACTATTGGAGAATTTATATTCATGCAAAGCTTTATAATGGCTATTATTTTTTTTTTTAATTTTTTTTCAACGTTTTTTATTTATTTTTGGGACAGAGAGAGACAGAGCATGAACGGGGGAGGGGCAGAGAGAGAGAGGGAGACACAGAATCGGAAACAGGCTCCAGGCTCCGAGCCATCAGCCCAGAGCCTGACGCGGGGCTCGAACTCACGGACCGCGAGATCGTGACCTGAGCCGAAGTCGGACGCTTAACCGACTGCGCCACCCAGGCGCCCCGGCTATTATTTTTTTTTACATGTGAATATGATATATTTTAGGGGAGGTTGCATATTAACTTTATGTATGTATAATTTGTAGGTGAACTAGTTAATTATGAACTTATGTGTAAATCTCTTAAGACTGAGTGAAAAACATATCTATTTGTAAGCTGGAAAAAAGGCTCTTCCCCACATATAAAGAACAGCTTGTTTCAGAGTTTAAAATATAATAAGGTTAACTTTTAAATTGAGTTGAAAAAAAGAGTAAGTTACAGATAAATTGAGTTACTAGAGTGGTTTCACTTTTTAAAACTGAATTAAGGGCTTTGAAATTAATTTATTTTTGAACAAAATGTGCTCAGTGTAAGTTTTATTAATATGTCTTTGGACTGACTCTTTTGAATGAAAAGCAAACTTACTTTAAAACTTTATTTTTCACATTTATAGCCCTGCATCAAACTTTTCTCTGCAATAAACATGAATTATACACCACTTGCAGGTGGGAGTCCCATCTGTACATTGATTCATATTCCTTGGTCTGTCACTGCAGTATGCACTAAGTGCTCCAAACCAACTACTAACTTGAGACTTTTATTTTATTTTATTTTATTTTATTTCATTATTTTTTAATCTTTATTTATGTTTGAGAGAGAGAGAGAGAGAGCAAGCAGGGGAGGAACAGAGAGAGAAGGAGACATAGAATCCATGGCAGGCTCCAGGCTCCAAGTTGTCAGCACGGAGCCCGACAGGAGGCTCGAACTCACAGACCATTAGATCATGACCTGAGCTGAAGTCAGCCACTTGACCAAGTGAGCCATCCAGGTGCCCCCATTTAATTTATTTTAATCTTTAATTATATACTTTTGGGACACATGGGTGGCTCAGTCAGTTAAGGGTCCAGCTTTGGCTTAGCTCATGATCTCACAGTTTGAGAGTTCCAGGCCTGTATTGGGCTCTGTGCTGACAGTGTGGAGCTGCTTGGCATTCTCTCTCTCCCCATCTCTCCCCCTCCCCGGCCCATGCTCATGGGCACTCTCTCTCTCTCTCTCAAAAAAAAAAAAAAAAAAAAAAAGGAAAACAAAAACTGAATTATATACCTTTTTATTAATGGTAGAAATAATCTTAAATTAATAGCATCAATATTCCATTTTATTTCATGGGACACATTCCAGAAAAGTTGAGAGACTTCCTTATATATCTACTATTTCAGTGTTAAAAAAATCAGAAGTATAAAATGAGAAATAATTTTATTTGAAGATTAAACCATTAAGAATAATGAAGAGAGGCTAATATCTCCAGGGTCTAGTGGTTAAGAGCAGGGGCCTTGAGTCAGACAGATCTGCCTTATTTCTAATCTCACTCCACAACTTTCCTGATTTGTGTTTAGGGAAATTTGCATAGTTTTTATTGCATTTCATTTTTCCTCATCTGAAAAATAGGATAATGATAGGGTTGTTCTAATCATTAAATTACAACTAATGTGCCTAGCAGGTAGTGTTACTCATTAAAGCCTAGCTTTTATATTATACACCATTTAAGAGATTACACGATATTCAAATATACAGATTACCAACAAAGAATCACAATATACAAATGTAAGATGCCTAAATATATTTTGAATCCATAAATGAAAGGACATTATTTATTGAATACCAACTTTATCCTGAGCACTCGGCTAGATACTGGGAATACAGCGATGTGCAAAAATAGGAATGGTTCCTAGTTTAATGGTACAGTCCTTAAGAGTTATAGTGCTCTGTTGGGGCGCCTGGGTGGCTCAGTCGGTTAGGCGTCCGACTTCGGCTCAGGTCACGATCTCACAGTCCGTGAGTTCGAGCCCCGCGTCGGGCTCTGGGCTGATGGCTCAGAGCCTGGACCCTGCTTCCGATTCTGTGTCTCCCTCTCTCTCTGCCCCTCCCCCGTTCATGCTCTGTCTCTCTCTGTCTCAAAAATAAATAAACGTTAAAAAAAATTAAAAAAAAAAAGAGTTATAGTGCTCTGCAGTAGACTTAAACCATAGACCGTTGCTCTATGATGATTTAACATTTGTGGGTGATCTTCACGGGATTATACTGTAGAAAACAAGATGTTGCTGGGGAACCATGAATTTTGTTCATTCTAAGACTGATATGTGGAAATGAGTCACTAAGCTAGTGAATGAGTCTAGATCTATGTCAAGCACATGCTTCAGTTTTGTTTCGTTTTGCAATTTTACCTAAGTGCTGGGTGATTGCTACTATAGTGGTAATTAATGCATTGTAGTGCTATCATAGTGATGTAACTCAATGGTACATGTATCTATTCTGTGTAAAAATTTCCCCCCCTAAATGTAGCAGCTTAAAGCAACAATAACCATTTCTCCTTCTCCTTCTCCTTCTCCTTCTCCTTCTCCTTCTTTCTCCTTCTCCTTCTCCTTCTCCTTCTTATTTCATGCAGTGTCTGTGAGTGAGTCAGGGGCAGTTAGAGCTGCTTAGCTGCCTCAGGGTCTCCTATGAGGTTTTAGTGAAGATGCCAACTAGAGCTGAAGGCTTGACTAGAATTGGAAGATCCACTTCCCAGGTGGTGTATTCAGGTGCCTAACAAGTTAGCCTTGGTTGTAGAAGAGAGGCCTCAGTTCCTTGCAATGTGGAGCACCACATAAGGAAGCTTGAGCAGCTTCACATCGTGGCACCTGGCTTCCACCAGAATAAGTGATCCCAAGGGGCTTAAGGCAGAAGCCACAGAGACCTTTATGACTTAATCTTAGAAGTCATACTTCATCATTTATGCAATACTTGTTATATATGCCAGCTATATGCAAAGAAAGAGGTGACTGAATGAATAAAAGGAGCTGAGAATAATTGGGGTCCACTTTAGAGATCAGCTACAGTAGTGAAAATAAAATAAGAGTTACATGTTTATAGTGCTCTGAGATAAACTGGAAGAATTTGAATGTATCCAAATGAGGTATGGTGAAAATATTTTTTATATGTATTGTATGATTTTGGTTAGATTTATAAAAGTAATAGGGCTGATATGAAATCTTCAATTGGGTAAAATGTTTAAATAAAATCTATTTAAGTTACTAATGAGAAGCTTGAAATTTCTTTGAGGACAAAATTTTTATTTACTTATTTATTTTTAATGTTTATTCATTCTTAAGAAAGAAAGAGCATGAGCGGGGGAGGGGCAGAGAGAGAGAGGAGACAGAATCTGAAGCAGGCTCTAGGCTCCACCCTGTCAGTACAGAGCCCCATGTGGGTCTCGATCTCACAAACTGTGAGATCATGATCTGAGCCAAAACTTTTTAAGAACTAGTTTTGTGCATGAAATGGTTATGAGGAATTTCTGATCAAGCCTTTTTATGATAATCTCTTCAAATTCTTGATAGGCATCTTTAACAAGAAACTTCATTCACACAAGTAGATAATAAAAGAATTAAAATCATTTATACTCATTTGAAATTTATATAAAATTATGTTTTAAGATTATAACAGGTCTTTCTTTTCAATTTATTGTGATAATGTAAATGGATTTCAAATCTAATCAAAATTTTCCCATGTCAAGTGTTTCAAAGTAATGATGAAACTCTAATTTATGAACTGCACTGTTATTGGATTAGAAATCCTACAAAAAGCTTGGATGTCTGTTAAAAAAAAGGGGGGAAAAAAAAGACAAATGCCTCTAAAAAATGTAGATAAGAGGTGAAGTCCAAGAGGACTTAGATTTCAGGCTGCTGTGTGGAGTTGTGTACATCAGGAGTCCTGCCCACCATCTCCATCCACAGTCCCCTCTACATACAGATTGCCCCTTGTCTATGCAGCTGACTTTGTAAAAAGCTTGATAGTGTACTTTGTCCTTGTCCTTGACCAAGCATATCATGGAGGAACAGCAGACGTTGGATATTGTTCACCATTTTCACTGCCAGATAGGACCATGAGCTTTATGATCTTACTCAGTAGATGTACTCCCAAGACTACCTTCTACGGATGCCTAGACTGTACTCACAAGTGGAGGCAACCATCCCAGTGGCTTTATCTAACTAGATGTTAGTTGGCTCCAATTCCACACCAATACGTGGTATCCCTATCCCTCGCCCAAACTATAACTCATTCATAGCATACAAGTAACATACTTTAAGAGTCTGATAATGGAAGTCTATAATCTAATCCTTGAATCTTTAAAGTTCATAAAGCATCTCAAACTTTTCAGTAATACTGCATTTTATAAGTGAACTTATATTTAATAATAATGTATGCTTATTTGGGTGTTTGCATATATACTAAGATGTGCTTCTTGAGAATGCTTTATGGTGTTCTCCTAACTTGGCTGATTATGAAACTCATCTAGGAAGATTTGTATGACTTAAGCATCATGATGATTAGGCATTGTCGGTTATGACTTTTGCAATAGCAAGTATCAGTAATTGAATTTAAATTTAAAAATCCAGGATTACTTCAGCACCAAAATCCAGGAGTACCAAAAATGGCATCAGAATATTCACTGGCCCTCTCGATTTCTCTCTGTTGGCTCTCTGTATGGGCAGTATCAGGCTTACTTCCTGTCTTCATACTGTGCTTAGCATATAGAGGTTGCCTCTTTTCTAACAGCTCTAACAAAGGGCTCAGTATTGGGTCTCATTTCTCTGTTGCCAAGCCAGTCAGTAAGGTCAACAGAGAAGAAGGCTCTGAGTGGCCAGAACTGTGGCACATGCCCACTCAGGTAATGAAGGGTATAGAGCCAACTTCATTCAAACCACATCTCTGAGATATGGGAGAGGCCTGATTCCTCAAAGGAAAAATGAGATGTTGTAATCAGAAGTGGAAATAGATACTTGGCAACACTTTCACTCTCCCCATTCCCAAATTCATTGTATTGGCTAACCTGAACTTCAGAAGAGCAGGGCTTTGAATTTTTATTTTGAAAGAGTTCCCCAGGAATCTAGGAACCACTGGTCCGTTGTATGCCATAGCCTTTATTATTTCTAGATAGATAGGATAACAGAAAGCTAATTGTATCATTAATCCTTACTGAAGCTCCGTAGATACCTGAGCTTCAAAGTCATACCAATTAGATCACCAGGAAGAGTGTGAAGAACATCTCTGTTTGCTGTGAACTGTAATCTAAGAAATCCATAGTGTCACTCAGTGTGGATGGCAACAGGGATAAATTCCTGTTAATACCAGTTCTTAATGAGTTGATGTGCTTTTTTCCATCAGATCACAGAGATTTCTAACCCAGTTATCTTTATCTTTTTACTCTGGATGCAAGGTAGCTTAAAGGGAAAAATATTTTTTGTTTGTTTGTTTTGGCCATATTAATAATAGTAGTTTTTGTGGCCATTCTCTCCTTCTCTCTCTCTCTCTCTCTCTCTCTCTCTCTCTCTCTCTATATATATATATATATATATATATATATATATATATATGTGTGTGTGTGTGTGTGTGTGTGTGTGTGTGCATGCGCGCTTGTGTATACAGATTAGATTTTAAAGGACCTAAGAAATATCAAGTTTAGTTTACAAGGTTGAAGTATTTTTAATGAATTAAGTTAAACAAGTACTGTTGAGCACCTACTATGTGTTAGGATCTGAAGGAAATATGAAGATAAAAAAGAAGTGCTTCCCCTTCAAAAGACTTGACAATACTGATAAGACACATGTAAATAACTTCAAACAATATAACATATCTCAAGTAACATAAGAGAGTCTATTCATGAAGAATAACAAACTTTGACAACTTGATAGAGCTAATTTGACTATTATTTCTGGATAGACTTGAATATACTGGTCAGAGGTATTTCTACTTGGGTCTCCAGCTTAAAGTAAATTTCTCAAATAATTAGTGACCGTGTGACTAATCAAGAGAAAGCTCAGAACTGGGGCAGGTGACCTCTCTCACCTTTTTATTCTGCCATTTAACAGCTGCTGTGTGTCCCTCTTCAACTTTGGCTTTTTATGTTTCCCCATCAATCACATAGAAACGAAGGCTGCATATAACCTACATGTTGGTTGCAAAGATTAAATGGCACAGTTTATATAAAACAGTGGAAATGTGAATACAAATATGAGTTCTTGATATTATTGGTCTTGGAGATCTTCTCTGCAATCTTAACTTTCTTGTAGCAGATCTTATATCCCCCAAAATAGAGATAATATCCGTCATATTGCTAACTAACAAAGGTTCAGATAAATCTCTTAGCAAGTATGCCTCAACATTTGGAATAGTCCAAGGTCTCTAAGCACAAATTATCTCATGTTCTTGTTACTTTCCCAATTCCTAGTCGCATCTGTGACTAAAATGAGAAATTTTGAATTATCGACCTCTGAGTTTTCTCTGCCCTGAAAAATTTGGCTTGTGTTTTCCTCTTGCTGCAAATTTTGATATTATTATGAAATAATTTTTTTTTAATTTCTAATGTTTATTTTTGAGAGAGAGAAAGAGAGACAGAGTGTGAGTGGAGGAGGGGCAGAGAGAGAGGGAGAGACAGAATCCAAAGCAGGTTCCAGCCTCTGAGCTGTCAACACAGAGCCCGATGTGGGGCTCGAACTCACGAACCACACAAGATCATGACCTGAGCTACAGTCGGACGCTTAACTGACTGAGCCACCCAGCCGCCCCATGAAATAATTTTAAATTATCTGATGCCCCACAAAAAGTCAGATTCATTCATGGATTATTCCTTTATTGAAGCAGAATACACTAAATGTTTTACATACAGTAGTTAGCAGTGCCTTCAGATTAAATCCAAATTGAAACTGCATATAGGTTTGACAGATTTTAATATTGAGAAATAGGCCTTTTGCCTATTAATGATGATGTTGGCATCATCAGCCGTTGGTCCTTTGCTCAAATGCCCCTGTTGAACCAGGAATATAAGAATTGGTCAAAACACTCCCTACTTCCTGTCCCACATTGAAATGAAGGTAAATCGTAATCTTTTCCAAGCCAAAAGTTCAACATGTCCCCAGGAAATGAAAGATGGTACAGACTTGCTGGCAAAATGGTACAGTGTTCATTTGGATGATGTCTGTAAATAACAATTAGAATGCAATTTAAAAAATTAGTGTACAGCCCTCATCTATAGCTATTTCTTGGCCTTTTTATTGGGGTCACTTACAACGCAGGGTTTCTCTCCTGGTGACAAGGTGCCTCTCTGATCAGAAGGAAGTATAAAACTGATTGACTCTGAAGCATCTGTGAAATATCTGGTGCATCAGTGGGAGTTGTCTTTCCAGTTGTCTATTGTCTTTATCAAGAATGGTTATTGCTGAGGATTCAAGGTGATCCTTTGTTTAGGGCCTGGTCCTTAAGGAAATTTTGTGGTTGACTTGGTTCTAAGCAAACGCTCATAACTAATGAGGATTCTGATGACAGCTCACATCATCTTGGGAGGCCTGTAGGCACTTCTCCACTATTCACAATTACTAATGGAGGATTTTATTTCTCTCAAATACAAGTTTATATCTAAAATTTTAAGTGATATTCTTACTTGTTTTTACCTCATTTTAGCGCTAGACGTCTATTTCAGGGCTTACCTTAAAATTCCTCTATGGTCCTAGTCTTCCCTTCCTCCTCTTTTTCTCCCTTCTTCCCTACCGTCCCTTCTTTCTTTCCTTCCTTCTTGCCTTGCAGGGTGCTTAGAACCAATGAATAATATTCTAGTTATGTTTGTGCTGAATATTAATAGCATGAATTTAAATATAACACCTCACTTATCTGAACTTCAACTTTTCTTATCTGAAAAATTCAGGTGATAATAATGGCCATCTGAGAAAATTTATGTGAGAATTGAATGAGATAATGAATGTGAAAGGATCTTCTCCAAAATTCTAAGTCTGTAGTGTTAGGAAAGAACTTTAATTTTTATTAGTTTTTGTGTCAGGAAGGCCTTCGTTTATCCCCAGGGAAACAGATTCTGCTTTATTCAGTTAAGCCAGTTTCCTATTATTCTGTGCTCAGAAATAAAACACCTGGTGCCTAAATTTGTCCTCATCCTTACCTCTGTTTTGTTAAGGTTCATTATGTCATAGTGATGCTGGTATCTGTCTCACTATATATTCACCATTTTGATAACATGTATTTAGTATGTACTGTATGTTAAGTATTAAACTACATAATATAATTAATTCTTCCCCAACTATGACACAAGAACTATAAACAAAGTTGCTTTAGAAACGAGGAAGTTGGAGTTTGTGGGATTGTCCAAGGTCATGAAGCTGGTAAATGACAGAACAGTGTCCATGCCCAGTCTGTTTGCCTAATCCTGTGCACAGTGCCTATTTTTAGTGGTTAGAAATGTCATCTTTTTGACACTGTGTTGGGTAGTCATAAGAGAAAAAGTTCTTACCCAATTTAAGAGTCCATGGACATCAAGGATATCCTCTGGATTGGCTTTGGGAGTGTGAGAAATCTGTAGAATTAAATACAACATCTAGCAGGTGAGTAGTTTAAAGCTTCTCAAAGCTTTTGATTCCAAAATGCCAGGACCCAAGAAGATACTCTAAATTACATCTAGCTACTTTGATTTTTATCAAAGAGATCCTTTCTCTGGACTTAGCATTAAAAAACAGTTTGGTTTCCAGCTGCTCTTAGAATCCCAGCTTGAGGGGAGAACCAGCAACCATCTTTCAAGGCTCAGTCCCCTTTGTAGGGAATTTATTAGGCAAGATTGTGTATATTTGAGACCACAGAACTTCCAGAGAATGCAATAGCATTTTCCTTGTGACATTGAACATTTAGGAAATTGATTATAGAAGCAGAGTCAGGGGAAGAAGTGTCTTCCAGATCCTTCAAATTACATTCTTTATGTTATTTTATTTTTTTATCTATCTATCTATCTATCTATCTATTATGTATTTATTATGGGAGAGAGAGAATCTTAAGTAGGCTCCACACTCAGCACTGCCACAGGAATCCATCCCACGACCCTGGGGTCGTGACCTGAGCCGAAGTCAAGAGTTGCATGCTCTACTGACTGAGCTACCCAGGCACCCCAATCAAATAATATTCTTGATACCTAGTTAAAAAAAAAAAAAAATTGTGCAATGGATAAGGCCTTGACTGCTGATGAAGGTTTGAGCCTTGGTTCTCTAATGTGGGAAAAATGTGACGGAAGAGTGGTTAATTAATACTTAATTTGTAGGATTGTTATGTGAATTAAATGAAACGATCCATAGACATGGCTAGAATGGTAGCTGGCACGTATATTAATGCTGTCAATGATACTAATAATAATATTAACATGGACATTTTTGAAACCCTATACATAAAAGAGCTATTAACAAATACAAGAATATAACCTTTATTACCATTAGTTAGTTCATTGATAAGTCTCTGACATTCTTAGTGCCCAGTTTTCTCTTTAAAAACATTTATTAGTTTCATTAAATACTTTAATTAAAATTTTTTTTAATGTTTATTTGTTTTTGAGAGAAAGAAAGAGATAGAGTGTTAGCAGGGGAGCGGCAGAGAGGGAGACACAGAATCTGAAGCAGGCTTCAGGCACTTAGCTATGGGCACAGAGCCTGACATGGGGCTCAAACTCACAAACCTCAAGTGAGCCGAAGCCGGATTCTTAAGTGACTGAGCCACCCAAGTGCCCCTAAATAACTTAATTTTTAAATGAGTGTTTTATATTTCTTTGGTGGCATATAAACACCATGAGGTAATCTTTTTGGCTATTTTTAGTCTTTGCATACGTCCCCCCCACCTCGTTTTAATGTAGAGAACAGAGACAGAGTAATTATCTCTTTTTCATTTACATTGCTATCATTCAATGCCAGTGGTTTTAGCAGTGCAAAATCTGCTTTATCTAAAATGGAATCCATTTAATAACACCAAGAACTTATTCCTCTAATTGACTAACAATAGAAAGCAAACCTAGAAACAGAAAAAAAGGCAGTTACCTATACTGAGGGCCATGTGTATGATAATGGGAGTCTCTTTTCTTCAGTCCTAAAGGATTAAAAAGAGATTTTAAAATGTTAAGTGAATTTGTAATGGAAACAGTGGGAAAGGTATCATTTTGTATATGAGCTTCTACAAAAGCCTTAGGAAATAGCTATCAGCCATTCTCATATATGTGGCTCATTTTTATTCTTTCCTTTGTCTTGTAAATGAAGGTTCCTAGAAGAGAGCTTTCCTCTAAGATAAAGCTTTTGAATTAACCTTAGAAGGGGGTTAAACAGCTGAATCAGATTAACCCTGACCCTGAGTTCTATAGCTTGGGCTGTGTTTTTTTTTGTTTTGTTTTGTTTTTTCCTGCCACTAGAGTCTCAAAGCACTATCTAGGTTTCCAACCTGGTGCTGCAGAGAAGTCTAGTTTCCCCAGAGGTCAAATGTGCTGAGTGCATAGGAAAATACTGCACATGAATGAGGTTGGTCAAATAAAGACAACTGGAAGTAGGGACGGCCATGGTCAACATGAGATAAATAAACGTGGCTGATCTAAAGAAGAAGTCCCAGCTTCTCAGTGCTCAGCTCTAATTCCTTGCTGCCTGATACTTAGATATTTCAAGATAAGTTGAAAACCTGGAATTTTATCTGAAATCCAATTTTAAAAAATGTTCATTGTTATACCAAACACAAATAAAAGCAGAAAATAGTATTTAATGAAACTCCACATACCCATTACTGAGCTTCCAAATTGATCAGTTCATGGTCTTTCTCCCTCTCCTTCTCTCTGCTTTGAGTATTTTGAAGCAGACTCTAGGTATATTATTTCACCTGTAATAATTTTAGTGCATCTCTTTAAATGTCAAGAACTTTAAAAAAATTAACAGAAATATCACAATCCCTAATCATCATTGAACATATAGTCAGTATTTAAGTTCTAATATTTTCATAATTTTCCTTAATGTTTTAAGTGCTTGTCTATGTTTCTTTTTTTATCTCACTTAAGAGTTTGTTTTCAGTGAGAGCTTAAAAAAAGTAATGCATTGTAATTGGTTTTTATGTCTTTTAAACATTTTACCTCTTCATCTATTAACATGTCTTTCCTTTTCTTATTTCTTTCTTTCTTGTAAAGAATTTGTGGAAGAAACTTACATGTTTTTCCTTTGTAGTTTTCCACAATTTGGACTTTGTTCTTTGTGCCTTTAACATGTTTGCTCCTTCCTTTAATTATCAGTATATTGATGATTATATATAAAGATTTAAACAAATTCTGGTAGTTTGTTTGTTTCAAGAATACGTGCAACCATTGTGCTTTTGTGTACTTCCATTTGGATGCATATGACTTCTGGATGCCTATCTTGTAGTAATACTACATCTCTTGGTAATCAATGCCTACATCTTTTAATTTACTAGGGGATTAAAATAAACAAAGAAAAACTCAAGGTACTGTCATCACAAATTTATGACTCTGCTCTAGAATTTCTTGTTTGCCTTGAATTTGGAGAGTAGTTACAGTTTGGCTCAGTGTGATTAAGTCAACAAAATTAGCATATCTTTATACCACTTAATATTAGCTGAGGTTTTTCTTTATTTCCTGTGTTTTACCTCAAGTCATTTATCAAATATTTAGTAATAGTTATCTCTCTCCTTGTCTTCAGGGTAAGTTCCTTAAGGAAAAGATCTGTATCATGCTGACCATTGTATCCCCAACATCTAGAAGTGATACCTGACATATCATAGGTTCTTGATAAATATTTGAGGGGTAGATGGATGGTTATGATAGTGAATGAGTGATTCAGTGAATAAACGGTTTAATACATGCTGTTCTCAGCACCGTGCTTTCAGTCTATTAGAGAACACACATGAGTAAATAATGTATCTGTTATCTCTTGCTGCACAGCAAATTAACACAAAACATAACATCTTAAAACAAGACAAAATTATTATCTCATAGTTTCTATGCGTAAGGAATTCCGGAGAAGCTTAACTGGGTGATTCTGGCTTAGGGGGGTATCAGGAGATGGCATGTTAAGCTGTTGGTTGGGGCTGTATTCTTATGGAGGTTTGTTGGGAACCCGAGGATAAATTTCCAACATGGCTCCCTCATGTGACGGTTGGCAGATCTCCTCATTTCCTGACTTCCTGTTTGGAGACGCCCTCTGCTCCTTGACACGTGGACCTTTCCATACAGGTACTTCAGTGTCCTCCCAAGATGGCAGTTGACTTCTCCCAGCATGAATGATCGAAGAGAGAGCAAGAAGGAGGCCACAGTGCCTTTTATGACTTAATCTCAGAAGTCACACACTGTCACTTTTGCCTATTCTATTCATCAGAAATGATTCACTAATTCCAGCCCACACACAACAGTTAAGCTACCCCTTTGGAAGAAAGTGCCAATTATTTTTGGACATTTTTAAACCACCATAAGCGCTAATTACCACGATATACAAGAGAGGGTATAGTAGAGAGATGTCCAAAGTGGTCTGAAAGCATTGGGAGTCTACCACAGAGGAATAAGTGGTGAAGTAAGGGTTTGGAAATCTGAGTTGAAATCTTGGCTGGCTATATTACAAGTTAAATGGGAAACTTTGAGCAAATTATTATTATTATTATTATTATTATTATTATTATTTTCCTTTCGGTCACACTTTTGGCGGCTGAAAAGAAGTTTGGAATTGAACTTGACTATAATTATAGGAACAATGAAATGAAGTAATATTTATCAGGTACCTACAATAGCACTGAAATTCTAAGTGCTGTACATAAAGTACCTCTTTCAATCATCATGGTAACCACTACTGTTCTGTTTAAGAGGCAAAATGCAGCCTGGGGAGACTGAGTAACTTGAGATCGCTCTTTGATAGAGACAGATGTCACACTCTGGTAGTTTTGATTTCAGTGTATACTCTGGACTTTAAATCTTACCTCTTGATTTGTTGCTTGCAGCCCTGTAGCATCAGCATCATTTTGGAGCTTGTTGGAAAAACAGAATCTCAGGCCATATTCCAGATGTACTGAAGCAGTATCTGAATTTCTAACAGGAGCCCCAGATGATTCAGATGCATGTTAAAATTTGGGATGGGGCACCTGGGTGGCCCAGTCAGTTGAGTGTCTGACTTTGGCTCAGGTCATGATCTTGTTCGTGAGTTAGAGCCTCCTGTTGGGCTCTGTGCTGACAGCTCAGAGCCTGGAGCCTGCTTTGGATTCTCTGTCTTCCTCTCTCTCTGCCCTTCCCCTGCTCGTGCTCTGTCTCTCTCTCTCTCAAAAATAAACATTAAAAAATAAACAAATAAAATAAAATAAAATTTGGGAAGCACTTAGTATAGAACTATACTATTTATGTCTTTAAGGAAACTTACGGTCATAAAAATAACTCTAAATTCTGTACATATTATAACCACGTGAAAGGTATGTACATAAAAGAAACTAAAACTTTTGACTTGTTACTATTGTGAAATTGTTCGTGTTTCCACATCTTTCCTTTTGTGACAATTTTCAACAAAATTAAGAACCATTCAGACTTTATGGAGAGGGAGCAAGTTGATTTTGTACTTTTACTAATTATAATAATTAATAATACAGGGATGTGGCAAAGTTTTCTCCACACCCAAGAGAGAATGAAATTTATTAAGTCCACTGAGTATCAACTCCTGTCAGCAGCAAGTCTCTTTTGCTAATCAAAATTGATCACAATCATATTCTGACCCTAATCATAGGAATTGAGGAAAATTTCATAGCCTTGGATGCTCAGAAGTAACTATGTGGAAAGTAATGATACTCCCACAATCTGTCATTAATAGTCATTTTCCCCTAATCTGAGGTAGATAAGATGTGCTGTCTAGACAGACTTTTCTAGAGATTTCCTCCTGCTACACATTCTAATCACATGGGAGGTTCCTTTAAAAATACTGATGCCAGGGCCTATTCCCCAGCAGTCATGACTTACTTGGTCTTCCGTGAAGTTCTGTAATCAGAATTTTTAAAAAAGCTGCCTGCATAAGTCTAATATGAAATCAGAGTTGAGAACCACTGACCTAGAGAATTACTGTGAGCTCCAATCTGTCTTTGTACTTCGTGATTGTTCAGTTAGTGCTAGTTGAATGAGCATAAGTGGAAATAAAATGAAAAGTTACATAATAACATCTTATCCATTGCCCTACTAGACTTACTGATTAGGTCTTTAGGTTCCAAGCACCTTAATCACATAAGTTTAATAAATGTGAAGGGGGATTTTCTGGAAGAATGTGAGGTAGTCCACCAAGTTGACAGTGCTGTCCAACATGAATGTGAAGCATATAGCTAATTTTATATTTCTTTTTTTTTCTTTTTTTTTTTTATCATTTATTTATTTTTGAGACAGAGAGAGACAGAGCATGAATGGGGGGAAGGTCAGAGAGAGAGGGAGACACAGAATCCAAAGCAGGCTCCAGGTTCTGAGCTGTCAGCACAGAGCCCGACACAGGGCTCAAAGTCACGGACCACGAGATCACGACCTGAGCCGATGTTGGACGTTTAACCGACTGAGCCACCCAGGCACCCCTCTAATTTTATATTTCTAGTACTCCAGTTTATAAATAAATAAATGAATACATACATGCATACATACATACATACATACATACAGGTAAGATTTTAATTTCAATAATATATTTTATTTAACAGATGAGAAAGAAAGAAAAACCTCCATTCTTTTCATATTCTACTCCCCTCTCAATACTTCGGATATCAGATGTGTGTATGGGTTTTTCCCACCTCATGCAGTTTTCCAACACATTCAGTACCTGGAGTTAGCGTAGACCACATAGGTTAAGGGCTCAGTCCCACAAGTCTGTTCCTCCCTAGTATACATACTGAGATACCACTCAGAATCCACATTGTTGTCTGTGCTTCTGACCTCCGGTGATAAATCAGAGGCTACAAGCCCCTCCTCAGATTTGACAGTGTGTCAGAATCGCTCACCAAACTCAAGAAAACAGTTTACTTACTAGATTCCCAGTTTATTGTAAAATATAGGAAGGATGCATAGGGCAAGGTATGGGGAAAGAGTGTGGAGCTTCTGTGCCCTCTCCAGGCAGGCCACCTTCCCAACCTCCACGTGCTCACAAACCTGGAAACTCTAAACTGTGCAGTTCAGGGATTTTTATGGAGGTTTCATTACATACGCAGGAGTGATAAAAATCATGAGCCATTGGTGACTGAACCCAATCTGCAGCACTTCTCCTGGGCAGGGAAAAGGGGAGGGAAGCTGAAATTTCCAACCCTCTAATTAGTTGGTTCCCTTGGCAACCAGCCCCAACTGGAGGCTTTCTAGAGTCACCTCATTAACATAAATTCAGAAGTAGTTGTTAGAGGCTTATTATGAATAACAAAAGACACACCTTTCACCTTTATCATTGTTATCAATTAGAAAATACCAAGGGTTTTATGAGCTCTACATCAGAAATGGGGATGAAGACCAAATATATGTTTCTTATTATATAAATCACAATATCACAACTGAATATATTCAGAATATTATTTTCACATGTAATCAACATGACAAATTAATTAAGAAGATATTTGCATTTTTTTCCCATACAAAAGCTTTGAAATCAAGTATATATTTTATAGTTACAATACAACCAAATTCAGACTAGCAACCATTTAATGTCAGTTTACTTGAGAAAGAATTCAAGAGCGTTGGAATGAGAGAAAAAGTAGAATTTCAGAGAAGGGGGCAAAGTTATATTACTATGTTGGTCACCCCTATAGGTGTCTGATGTTTGATACCTTCTGCGGAGTCTCATTAAATATGTGTGAGAACTGTTCTGATGGGATGAAAGAAGAAAGTTTGATCCATCACTCTTTGAACAAGGGTGTCCCCACAGCCAGAAATGCCCAGCATTTCTGTTTTGTGAATGCCTGTGGGCCAAGCAGGTTCCCCTGGAGTCCTTTGTAGTAAGCAGCATCTTGGGTCTGCATCGTATCCCTTGGCACAAAGTGAGCAAGGATGTAGAGCAGGCCCAAGGATTGTGTTGTCTGGGCACACCTGAGATAGACAAAGCCCAGAATAGTCACTACAGCCCGGGGTGGGGGTGGGGGGTGGGGGTGGGGGGGAACTGAGAGGCTCTCAGTGGCTCAAGAGATGTCCTATACACTAGATAATATCACTTCCCCCAGGAAGTTAATAGTGTTGTTTAAAAATAAATTTGGTGAATTTAGAATTGTGGCAGTTTTGTATGACTTGCCATAAGTTCTAATATATTACAGTCCCATGTATTGTGATATTTTCAAGAGCATGCTATAGCATATAGCATTGAGAATGCTTATTTGTCCAAGTGTAACCAAACCAAAGTGAGTTCACTCCTTGGTGAGTCAGAAACTGCACCAGCTTGAGTTTTCGCTTGAAGAAACTTTTATTTGCAACAAATAAAGAGATTGAGGGGAATGACTCCCCAAGAGAGGGTGAATGGATTCCTTTTGTTTAGGGTTACGATGAATACTTAGATGTGGAAGCCTTGTCAGTGTATGTGAGATGAGCATAAGGTTGTATATGCGCCTTGAGGAAACACGCCTCTACATATATTGTGTTATGTAAATAAAGGCTGTGGACCTTCTTGGGTGGAGATTTTAATATTATTAATGAGGTAAAGGGGATTTTAAGTCATTCCAGATGTCAATCCACAGTCCATCTGCACAGGTGCGAGTCAAGTTTGGCTCAAGGGTCTTGGTGGTTAGAGCCAACCTGAGTTCTTACCTGGGGAGTTGCCATCGCCTGAAGGGTGATTTGGAGTCTCATTTGCCAGAGTTAAGAGGAAAGCCAGAAAGAAGAGTTTAGGGGAAAATGTAAGACAGAGGTCAGTGAGTATAAGCAGGTGGGCAGTAAAGACCAAATCTTGGGGTCTAGCTGGTGACACAAGGGACACTTTTAATGAGGTGTGTCTTATGAGACAAATGTGTCTTTATCGCATTTTGCAGAGAGATGCTGTACATCTTTGCTACTCAAAGTGTGTTTCGTGGACCAGCAGCCTCAACACGTGTTTATATACATTGCCTAAATACCACTGGAAACATACAAGGGAGATAGAGAATTCATCAACGTAAGGGCCATACCTGGAAGTTTTTAGAATGCAGAATCCCAGGCCCACCTCAGACTCAATGAGTATCTGTATTTTAACAAGGTGTTCAGCAATTCATAAGCACACTAAAGTTTTAAAAACAATGCACTGCAGCAGGATTTAGTCAATTCAACTATCTGTTTAAGACACTTTTGTGATTCTTTTACTGTATAAAATAGATCTCTACAATGTGAATTATAATCTTCTGCCAGATGCATTACAGGAGATCTCACCACTGAGGACACTGTTTCTCAAATTGTTTATCAGACATTGGGTTTTATTGTTCAAATGCAGATTTCTGTGGTGTACCTTATATCTACCAAAATCATAATGTGGGAAGGTAGGTTCTGGACCCTAAATTTTAAAATTTTTTTTTTCAACGTTTTTTATTTATTTTTGGGACAGAGAGAGACAGGGCATGAACGGGGGAGGGGCAGAGAGAGAGGGAGACACAGAATCGGAAACAGGCTCCAGGCTCCGAGCCATCAGCCCAGAGCCTGATGTGGGGCTCGAACTCACGGACCGCGAGATCGTGACCTGGCTGAAGTCGGACGCTTAACCGACTGCGCCACCCAGGCGCCCCTGGACCCTAAATTTTAAAGAAGCTACCGACACAGTTAGCATACCCATTAAAGCTTGAGAACCACAGTTCAAAGGGATGCCACTCTGCCATCTATTACATAAAGCCCTCTTTTATAGACTGAGTACAACACTATAAAACTCATCCCAAATGATCTTGTGTGTAAATATGGAATTTCAGCTTATTCATGCTTCATTTATGCATTGGTTTACTTATCTAATCTTTTTCGAGTGTCTACTATGTGTAAGACTCTGTTTAGATGGTGGGAAATTTATGATAAAATAAGATACTATCTCTTGTCTAAAAATGCTCAGTCTGGTTGACAGAACATAGATTATCATTCAGCTTGATGAGTGTCGAGTTACATAATGTAAAATATGTTCTGAGAGTCAAGAAGAGGACAGCCCCAGCTATGATGGTGGATGGGGCCTTTTAGGAAGGAAGGAGACCAGATCAGTTTTTTAAATGCAGCACGTGAAGTACAGCAGATCACTTTAATCAACTGCCAGACTCTGTGTTTCCTAGACACAGTTTTTTAATGATTCAATGATAATATGAATATGAAGATAATGACCAAATCATTATTTTAAAGGTGTTTACTATATGCATTTTTTTCTCTCTCTAAAGTAACTGTCTGGGCCTTTAGTTGATGAATTATCTATTTCCCCTGTATATTTGCAAGGGCATGTAGGCAATGTATATAAACGCATGCATTGTCCAACTGACTCAAGAACAAATTCCTATAAAATTCACCAGAGCAATTTCATCTTAATTGAGGAGAAGCCACTAATTTAACCTGATTTTTCCCTCTTGGGGTGGGGATAGGTGTAACCTGCTCATAATTGTCCACTTAGTACATCAAAAAGAACATTAAGTGAATGAACTTTAAGTTATACTAGGACCTTTTAGTGATGGAAATGCCTTCCTTACCTAGGAAAGGTCACTTATGTGGTAATTGCTAGAGGATCAAAAAGCTGAACATCTAGAAGCACTGTGGGGTACCATTCTCCAGTGTCCCCTGTACACAGGTCCCTCAAGAGCAAGGACATTTCTGATGAACGAACTAAAGAGGTGAACCCTGTCTAGGAAATCTTAAAGCAAGCCTTGGCTTGAAAGGTTTTAAGACAAAATATGTTTCAATTTCTTGTTTTCTTATTTATTTATTTTGCTTGTTAATATGTTGGACAATTATTTGTGGAATGCTAGAATTCACCGTTAATTGTTTCTGTAGCAATTAACACTGCTTGTAGCCTCAGCATTGTCAAATGCATTACAACACTAAGGGGCTTTCATATAGAAATAAGTTACATACAATGCCAACTACATAGTTAACCAAATGTAACATGATCTAAGAGAAAACTATAAAAATTATATTAAAAAAAAGATACCTGTGTGGAGATATATTTCTCCGTACACTGTCCCAACTCAATGAACTTCTGTCTTTTCAGGTTCTGCAGAGTCTACATACTTCTAGGGACCCAATAAAATGTTTTAATTTCTTTTAAAATTAGAAGAAGGGGTCCCTGGGTGGCTCATTCAGTTAAGTGTCCAACTTTGGCTCAGGTCATGATCTCAGGGCTCATGGGTTGGGGCCCCACCTTGGGCTTTGTGCTGACAGCTCAGAGCCTGGAGTCTGCCTCTCTCTCTGCCCCTCTCCCACTCGCAGTTTCTCTTTCCCTCTCAAAAATGAATAAGCATTAAAAAAATTTAAATTAGAAAAAAACCTGAACTTTTAGGTTAGAGAAAATGTTTGAATATATATTAATACATTAACCTATGTATCAATGCAGCTGCAAAATACGATTATATGTATTATATATATATAATATATATATATATTATATATATATATAATATTTATTTATTTATGTATTTATTTTGATGGAGAAAGAAGTCCATTAAACAGAAGTGCTTTGAGCCCATGAATGTCATAATGCAGCCAGGGCAGCAGAGACAGGGGCTTTCCTGTCCCTACCCTACTAGGTGTCCTGGGCTTCCTTTTCTTTTTTTGGCTCATAAACTTCCTTCTGAAGGATTGTGCGTTAGTTTCCTAGGGCTGCAGTACAAAGTAGGAAACCTGGGTGGCTCAAAACACAAAAACTTGTTTCCTCACAGTTCTGGAGGTTAGAAGTCCAAAATCAAGGTGTTGGCAGTTGGTTTGTTCTGAGAGAGAATCTATTCCATGCCTCTCTCTTAGCTTCTTGTAACAGCTGGTGATTTCTGCTGTGCCCTGCCTTGCAGCTGCTTTGTATCAACCCTCTGTTCTCACATGGCATTCTTCCTGTGTGTCTTCCTCCAAATTTCTCTCTTATAGGACTAGTCATGTTGGTTTAGGACACACCCTAATGATCTCATCTCAACTTGATTACATGTGCAAAGATCCTATTTGCTAATGAGGTCATAGTCACAGCTGGTGGGGGCTAGGAGTTCAATATAGCACTTCTGAGGACACAGTTCAACCATAACAGATTGTTTACATGGGATAATCAGAAGGGGACCAAACAAAATTGGTGATATCCCTCATGAGGGGAGAGGAGCTGCTGAGTAAAATCTTCATAGGGGAGGGCTGGTGATGGAGGACCAGCCTGCTCTCTGCTGGCTGTGTAACCTAACAAAGGGAACCAAAACCAGGCCTTTATCCCAGGGCTACAGGTCCACTTCCTGCTGCACAAATTCCTTTGATAATCTTTCCTTCAGTGTTGTTTTAATTGTGGGGAAATCTTACCACCTTTTGTTTCTGTTGGGGGTGATCTCTCTTTAGACTTTCCTTTTGCCTTATTTGCAACAGACCTGTTTAATTCCAAGTCTGAGACTTCAGTAATGGAAAAACTAGTTTCCTCTCATCTAGGCCAGGGAAGGCTTACTGTTTAAACCTTCCCCAAGAGGAAGGGGAAATTTATCCTCATTTATGGCAAAGGAGAAGAAGCTAACTCAAACCCACCAAAGCAAATGCAATCTCTGTGGTTCCAAGGTAGAGCAGACTGATCATGTGTACCCTTACATTGACATCATGCCACAGAGGAGAGAAAAATTAGTATTTCTTAAGAGGGAAGATGGTGAACATAGAAAGCCTCAAAGAGGAGTTGATGTTAAGATTGGGATTTATGGACAAATAGAAGATTGCTGGGCACAGAGAGATAACTTTTAGGACCAGTGGGTGGGGAGAGCATTCCAAGTGGAGACCACAGCATGAAAAGAGACCCAAATGTGACAACAGGTGACATGTTCACAAAATAACTGTCTGGTGTGGCTACCCGACTAGAATGTGTGTGATAGCAGAACAAGCTTGAGCCAAGAAAGGGCTATTTGTTAGACATCGTTTTACTGGGACTCTATGTGGGGAGTTATTGAAAATCTTTCCCTAGAACTGTCTCTGCCCTAGGAATCTCACCACAGAAACAGTGGTATTGTCATGCAGATGATCCTGGGGAGAAGTATGAGTATGTTTTCTATGACAGCTGTAAACAATTACCACAGACTTACTGGCTTCTGAACAGTACACATTTATTATCATATGTTCTGGACATCAGAAGTTGACATGACTCTCACTGGGCTACATCAAGGTATTGGCAGGGCTGTGCTCTCTTCAGGAGGCTCTAGGAAAGAGTCTGTTTTCTTGCCTTTTCCAACTTCTAGAAGCTGCCCATTCCTTGGCTCATAGTCTCTCCCCTTCCATCGTCAAAGCCAGCAGTGGCTGGTCCAGTTCCATCACACTGACTCTTTCTTCTGCCCTAGATTTCCACTTATGAAGATCCTTGTGATTACATTGGACCCACTATGATCATCCAGGATAATCTCCCCTTTTCCCGGTTAGCCAATTAGCAATCTTAATTCTATTTACAATATTTCCCCCTTCCCTTATAATAGACATATATAGTTCCAGAGGTTGCTTAGGATGTAGACACCTTTGGGAGAGGGGCATTATTCTTCCTACCACTAGGAGATGCTAAAATACAGACTTTGGTCCAACACATCCCTGTTGTGTGAAGAAGTTAAAGGGTAGTGCATTTTAGGATTTAATATATAGCAGAGTGGGTGTCAGCAGTTCCCTGTTTATACAGAGCTGGGGGCAGATCTTGAGAAATGTCTTAAGACATGACGTTCCAGCATCCCCCAGAATTTTCCTCTCAATCATCTCTGTAAAGGCTGGGACGCCAACTCCCCCAGTCATGCTCATGGGCATATATGAGTATGTTTTAAGACCAGAATTATTGGTATACTCCCCTGCCATCTTTTTCTCTCTCTTGTATCTTTCCTGGTTTTTCCATTTATGGCCTTTCTACATGTGTGTTTTGCTCTGCCTACGTCTCATTCTAACACCGGCCTCCTGTCCTCTTTTAGAAGCCTCATTGCCCAAAGATCTAGTTAAAGGGGATTAGCAAGTGACCGTAACTGGGAGAATGACATTTGTAGCATCTGCATTTAAAAGGCAAAACCTTTTCTGCATGAGGTCTATCGTGTAGTTACAAGTAGTAGGAGCCTCCAGCATCAGAATTATTGCACTGATGTATTTATATCCCTTGTATCTCATGACACATACCTTGCCAAGCCTTACATGGCTAAAAGAATGAAGCTAGGTGACTACCTGTGACTATTTATCATCTCTCCCACCCCCTGACAATGACTAAATTGCAGTTTCTCAGTGCTGATCACTTACTTTATACACTAAGCAAAAGGGGATGGAGGCGGAGGGAGTGGATCCTGGCAGTGTCATACCAGTCCTATCAGAGAGCATGATGGAACCTGCCATAACCCAGTGGTTTGGGGAACGTGACTCATGCAGCCTCACTAAGACAAGCTGGACTGCACTGTAGGCAGCCACCAAGGTTGTTACCTATCAGGGCCACCTCCAAATGGCCAGGAATTCTGTGGCCAGTAGGAATGTCAAAAATGACAACTGAATGCTTAATAGATCTATGCTGTTTAGCAGAAATACCATCATGTATGTGAATAGCTTCGGTTATCTCATTCAAAGGAGGATGACTGAATCCTGAAGGGACTGCCTGTTTTAGGACCCCATCATTTTTTCCTGTTTATAGAGGACTCATGACATTGAAAGTTCAAGGGCTTTTCTAATACTGGGAGTTTTCTCTGCTATATTTTTGAAAATGGGGCTAAATTTACCTTTACTAAAGCACTTCGGAATATTTATCACCATGACACCTATATAAAAGAGAAACATCCTCCTGGCACTCAGGAGAATAGAGAAAAAATGTGCATTTATGATAATGCATACCCAGAAATTATACCCATGTAAGAATAATCACTATTGATACCAACTCGATTTTTCTCCTGTAAATTCTCTCTGACCCTTCAGTTAACCAGTTTAAGCATCTAATGTAATAGTTGTTAATAAAGCACAATTGCTGACTCACTACAGCTTGACTGTACTTCTTCAGAAGTACAAATTCCAAAACTGCCCAAATTAATGTATTTGACCCCAATCTCACCTTCCAGCTGGATTTGCTTTGCTCTATTACCAGACTCCTGGTGTTGGCTAGTGGACTCTTCTTCCCCCAACACTTTTCAAGTCTCATTAGACTTTTCAAGTCTCATTTCTGTAGCACATACCGTGACTTCTCTCAATATGCCTTCACCTTTCCCCCGAAGCCATTCCCAACCCGTATCATCTATCTCCAAGTGAGCTTTTAATGTGCAGGAATCACAACACTTAACATTCAGTCTCTCTTTTCCTGGATACCTACATCTGCCTTTAAACTTTTATATTATCAGTTGATGCCAAGGACCGCAAACTTGGTCCATAGTATTCATTGATCTCACAGACATTTTGAGGCGCTCCATACAGTATATCAGAATTAGGATATCTTAAACTTTGAGATGTCTGGACCCTTGAAAAAATTATAACAGCTGTCAACACTGGGCCTATATTTAGAGTGGCAACAATCAAATAGAACTGAGTGATAGCCTTTCCCTGTACATAAAAATATTTACTTCAGTTTGCTAAAGATTACACTATTCCCTTTTGATTTTATCCAGCCAGCTTCACTAATTTTTGTTATTTCATTATTATCTCTCCCAGGAATGTGACATAGCACACACACTGGCCTTTATCCCCCCCCCCCTTTTTTATTGTTGTTTTTTCTCATATTTATTATTTTGCTTCCCTACTGTTTACTCTCTATGCAGGAGCTGGAATGATCTTTTAAAAAGGAAGAAAAACAAAATGAAACAAATAGTACATAAGTGGCTATTTCCTTTACATTAGTTAAGCCATCTCCCCCAATGCTTTTCCACTGAATTTAGATAAATTGCATATTCCTGTTATACCCACCCCACCTGAGACCCCTCTCCCAGTTACTTGTTATGCATCAACCACATTGTCCTTTTTTCTCTTCCTTGAATATGACAAGTTGTTCAGTCTTTATACATTTGTTCTTCCAAGTCTTTTTTCCCCACTTTTATTGAAATATAATTGACACACAGCACTATATGAGTTTAAGGTGTGCAGTGTAATGACTTGACTTATGTATATTGTGAAATGATCACCACAATAAATTTAGTTAACATCCATCTTGTCATATAGATACAAAAACAAAACAAAACAAAAACCGTGGTTTTTTTCCCTTGTGATGAGAACTTTGAGGATTTGATCTCTTATACATTTTGAATATACCATACATCCATGTTTACCATTGTCATCAGGTTGTTGTACATTATATCCCTAGTACTTATTTATAACTGGAAGTTTGTACCTTTTAACCATCTTCATCCCCCACCCTCCACTTCCAACTTCTTCCTCTAGTTACCACAAATTTGATCTCTTTTTCTATGAGTTTTTATTTGTTTGCTTGTTTTTTAGATTTCATATATAAATGAGACCATACAGTATTTGTCTTCATCTGTCTTATTTCGCTTAACATAATACCCTCAAGGTCTATCCATGTTATAGCAAATGGCAGGAGTTCCTTCTTTTTTTATGGTTGAATAGGATTTCATCGTACACACATATAAATACAAATATATATGCAGATATCTATACACACACACGTCTCACATTTTCTTTATCCATTTATCTATTATTGATGGATACTTAAGTTGTTTCCATATGTTGGCTATTGTAAATAATGCTACAGTAAACACAGGGGTGCAGATAACTCTTTGGGAAGGTAGTTTTGGTTCCTTTCAATATATACCCAGGAGTGGAATTGCTGGATCATATGGTAGTCTTTTTGTTCATTGTTTGAGGAACCCCCATACTGCTTTCTACAGTGGCTGCACCAATTTACATTTCCACCAACAGTGCCTGAGGGTTCCTTTTTCTTCCACATCCTCGAAAATACTTATTATCTCTTGTCTTTTTGATGATAGCCATTCCAAAAGGTGTGTGATGATATCTCATTGTAGCTTTGATTAGTGATTTCTGTAATGATTAGTGATATTGAAGGTTTTTTCCAAATCTTTACATGGCTGGTGGCTTCTTCTCATTACTTAGGTCTTAGTAATCTTAACATCTTAGGAGTTATTTGATCACCCCATATAAAGTCACTCTCATTCTTCCTCCCAAATCCTGTTTGCCCCATTATCCTATCTTATTTTCTTTGACGGCTTATCTAACATGATCCTATTTATGTATTTGAATCCTCGTATTCTCTGTTTCCTTCCACTAGAATATAAGCTTCAGGAGGTCCGAAGCTGTGTTTATCATTTTCACTGCAGTTTTCCCAGTGCTTACCATGGAGTATAGCAATTGCAGGTGAACAACAGTTCTAATGACAGCTTATTAAATATTTGTGCCTACTTTACTCTTGGTTTGTAATGTTATGAAAGATATTTGTGGTTTTACTGCCCAATGAGTTTGTAAGAACCTTATAAATGGAGACCTGTCTGCTAATTTTCTGAAAAGTACAAAGTAGTTAGCTCTTTATAGATGTTTAGTAGACATTTGACAATATGTTTATAGATTGATTCAAAAGTGGGTCTGAAAGGCCAGGATGAGAAAATGTGTTTATTATGTTAGCTTTAAAATTTTCAGGTAATTGGGGCGCCTGGGTGGCGCAGTCGGTTAAGCATCCGGCTTCAGCCAGGTCACGATCTCGCGGTCCGTGAGTTCGAGCCCCGCGTCAGGCTCTGGGCTGATGGCTCAGAGCCTGGAGCCTGTTTCCGATTCTGTGTCTCCCTCTCTCTCTGCCCCTCCCCCGTTCATGCTATGTCTCTCTCTGTCCCAAAAATAAATAAAAAAACGTTGAAAAAAAATTAAAAAAAAAAAATAAAATTTTCAGGTAATAACAGCTGTGGCTCAAAAATAGACAATCCATACTTCCACTTCTGGCCAAGATGGAGTAACAGGTACCATATTTATTCCCTTATTTGAAACAGTCATTTAAAAACAAAACCAAAACATTTATGAAACATTTTTTTCTTTTTATATTGAAGTGTAGGTAACATACAGTGTTATATTAGTTTCATATAATGATTCAACAATTCTATACATTACTCAGTGCTTATCATAATAAGAGTCTTCTTAATTCTCTTTATCTATTTCACCCCATCCTCCCACCTACCTCCCTTCTGGTGACCACCAGTTTGTTTGCTGTTTAAGAGATGGTTTTTTGTTCTTTGTTCATTTGTTTTGTTTCTTAAATTCTACATATGAGTGAAATCATATGGTATTTTTCTTTCTCTGATTGACTTATTTCAGTTAGGATTATACTGTCTAGGTCTATCCATGGTGTTGCAAATGCCAAGATTTCATTCTTGTTTTTGGCTGAGATGAATAAATAAATAAATAAATAAGTCACGCGCGCGCGCGCGCACACACACACACACACACACACACACACATCTTCTTTATCCATTCATCTATCAATGGATACTTGGGTTGCTTCCATAACTTGACTATTGTAAATAATGTTACAATAAACATAGTAATGTATATATCTTTTCAAATTAATGTTTTTGTTTTCTTTGGTTCAAAACCCAGTAGTGGAATTACTGGATTGTATGGTTATTTCTATTTTTAATTTTTTGAGGAACCTCAATACTGTTTTTCCACAGTGACCACACCAGTATGCATTCCCACCAACAGTACACAAGGATTTATTTTTTTCTGCATCCTCGCCAACACTTGTTATTTCTTGCCTTTTTCATTTTAGCCATCCTGATGGGGGTAAGGTGATATCTCATTGTGGTTTTGATTTGCATTTCCGTGATGATTAGCGATTTTGAGCATCTTTTTATGTGTCTATTCGCCATCTGTATGTCTTTTTAAGACAGTATAAATTAAGGGGCACCTGGGTGGCTCAATCAGTTGAACATCAGACTTCTGCTCAGGTCATGGTCTAATAGTTCTCTTCCTGAGTATGAGCCCCACGTTGGTCTTGCTGCTGTCAGCACGGAGCCTGCTTTGGATCTTCTGTCTCCCTCACTTTCTGCCCCTCCCCTGCTCACACTGTCTCTCAAAAATAAACATTAAAAAAAAAGTGAAAATCAAGCAACTAAGAACAAAGATTCCTGAGGGATGGGAAACAAGTAAGGCTTGGTACCTATGTTTATGTCAGCTTATTGTACAACTAAGTGCATGAAAATGTGCTCAACACAATTAGCCATTTAGGGAAGTGCAAATTAAAACCACCATACCTTTACATAACAATTAGAATCATTAAAATAAAAAAAATCTAACCGTACCAAATGTTTGCATTGATACAGAGAAACTGGAAGTGCCAGTAGGAATGTAAAATAATGTAATCATTTAGAAAACAATTTGGCAGGTTCTTAAAAAGTTAGATAGAAGAAATTGGAATACTTGTACATTGCTTGTGGGAATGTAAAATGGTACAGCTTCTGTGGAAAACAATATGGCGGTTCTTGAAAAACTTGAACATAGAATTACCATGTGATCCATCAGTTTCACCTCTGGGCATAAGCAGGTATTTGTACACCAATGTTGATAGCAGGACTATTCAGATAATATTTCACAATATGGGAAACATCCCAGATATCCACTGACAGATGAATGGATGAACAAAATGTGGTACATGAAATTCTGACACATGCTGTCACAGCGTGGATGAAACTTGAAGCATTATGTTAAGTGAAATAAATGTGACACAAAAGGACAAATATTTTATTATTCTGGTTACATGAGGTACTTACAATAGTCAAATTCATAGAGAAAGAAAGTAGAATGGTGGTTGCCAGGGCTTGGGAATGGGGAAATGGAGAAGTATGTTTAATGGGTTCAGAATTTTAGTTGGAGAAGATGAAAGAGTTCTGGAAATGAATGGTGATGATGGTTGCAAACAATGTGAATGTACTTAATTCCACAGAACGTTTAAAAGGTAAATTTTATCTTATGTATATTTTGCCAGAATGGAAAAAAAAAACCCAAAAAACAAGTTAGAACTTTACTTATACTATGATCCAGCCCTTCTACTCCTAGGTTTTTACCCAGTAGAAAAGAAAGCATGCATCTATACAAAGACTTGTATGTGAATATTCATAGCAGTTTTACTTGTAATAGCCAAATACTGAGGACATTCTAACTATCCATTAACAGGTAAATGAATAAACAGTAGTGGTGCATCTATACAATAAAATAATGCTCAGTAATAAAAAGAAGTGAACTATCAAGGAACACATCGAGTTTGATGCATATCAGAATAATTATGCTGAGTGAAAGGAAACAGCTATACACTCTATAATATTTATAGAAAACATTAAGGAATTCAATATAATCTATAGTGACAGAAAGGAGAGCAGTGATGGCCTACAGATTCGTGCGTGGGTTGGGGGAAAACAAGGGTGATGACCACTAAGGTGGGGTGGAGACATTTCAAAGAGCCACTAGGAAATTTTGGAGGAGGATATGTTCATTATCTTGTTGGTAGTGACATTCTAATAAATATATACTTATGTTAAAACTCATCAAATTTAACACTTTAAATATGTGAAGTTTGTTGTATTTTAATTATTCCAAAATAAAGGGTGTTAAACTATCCTAATATCTGCATGTATTGGCCGGCCCTCTGATCCAAAAGCCATTGTTATTTATGAAGGGCACAAGCCAAGACCTGGCTCATCTTCACAATAATTTAATCAAATCGATCCTGGAAACCATTGACTTTAAGAGATGGAACGTGTTGTTGTCCATGCATCTTAATGAAAATTAATGATAATGGTTTGGAATTTAATGGATTGCTTGCAGGCTTATTGAAATTTAATAGAAAATGGTATAGTATAATATGAAATCAATTTAAATTACCCA
Source organism: Neofelis nebulosa (assembly GCF_028018385.1). Classification (NCBI taxonomy): domain Eukaryota; kingdom Metazoa; phylum Chordata; class Mammalia; order Carnivora; family Felidae; genus Neofelis; species Neofelis nebulosa. The sequence goes on along the minus strand of NC_080785.1, from coordinate 121,085,348 downwards.
AATGAATAATTAATATGTCTGTCATAAAATTGTCTAGCATCTATTATTTAGGAGCAAATGATTCAGAATCAAGTTTACCCCAAACCCTAGCTCTCTTGAAGTGTAATGTTAAAGCATCTTCCTCAACTGGCCCTCTTTGGACAGTGTTTGAAACATGAAAGAAGAGATTCTGCATTGTACTTAATGAAAAAAATATGTAGTAAGAAATACCTTATTTTGTATGACACTTGTAAAAGGCATATTCATGAACACTGTCACCTTCTTCCTTAGGTAGAAAAAAAACTGATAAATATGACTTTCCTTATTTTAGAGATTTTAAAATTTCATTATCTGCAAATTAAAACTCAGGATAATATGCAACCACTTCATCCCATGTCCCTGTACTCCTTATATTTTATACTCTGGTATGCTGCCTTTCTTTAGTTTCTTCAAAATGCTAAGGTCCATCCCACCTAATACTCCTAAGATACTTTTCCCTTGTTTGGATATTACTTTCATGTCTTCAGTGTGACCTTCCTTGAATTCCATTGAAATCTGGACCCTCTTTTATAGTGTAATCCCAAACACTTTCTCTATATAGACATTGCTAATATCTTGTGTTAATTATTGTGTTGATTTTTTAATATTAACATATTAATATATGACTTTGTTTAATTTCTCTCTCCATAGTGTACCCTATGCTCTGTTTCCATTGTGTTTTCAGTAATTTATCCTTAATATATAACACAAGACCTAGCACGCATAGGCTTCTAGTAAACATGTAGTGAATATAAAACAACGAATCAAACTGATACGTGGACAAGTTAGTGACCTGCCCAAGGAAACGTAGTTAAGTATACTAATGTGATCTTCTGACCTGTGCCCTTTCCATTAACCCTCCTGGTCTCTAACATTTGAGGGAAGTGGTAATCAATGCCTCTATGTCTAGGGGAAGGAATTGCAGATGAATATTACATTTGAAGCATCTGATCTCCTAAAATATGTAAAAGACATCTCATATAGCTGTCAGCCACTATGGGAGTTAATTTGGTAAGCCAGCTTGTGGAACAATATGTTCTTATACTTTAAGTGATGATTTTGCTCTAAAAAATGTATGTAGGCCTTCTGCTGGAGAGAAACGTAGAATCTATACTTCATCCCCAAATGCATGATTGATTAAGTAGCGGTGGGAAAATGTGGCTTTTAGTCCAAACATATATGCTTACATGCTTTGGAATTTATCCTGTGAGTTATTCAATTAGAGATGAGTAGTACAGGTAGGCAGCTGTATAATATTTTATTTCAATTTCATAGAGTTGTGTAAGGGTTAAAGGAGATAATAGATACACAGCATTTAAGAGAGTAAGACCTACTTAGTGCTTAATAAACATTAATTATTATTATTACTCTCATGCTTAGGAGAAACTCAGCCAGAAATATACTTGCAGACAAATCCTCTGCCCTCTAGTCAAATGAATATTGTTTCCCCAGCCATGTTTTGGGTCCGTTTCCTGGGGTATTTTTTATAAAAGGGGCTGATAGATCTTGGGGTTTTCTCAGAAATACTGATTTTCTCAGAGAAAAAAAGTTTTCTCAGAGATATTGATGTATGAGTTATGAGTAGGAGGTGACTTATAAACTTGTATACACAATGATAGTTCAAAACTAATAAAAAAAAAGATTCACTGATACTCAGATCACAGATTTTTTGGCGGGGTGGGAACCTTTGGAAAATCATCATGTTTTAATCTATTCTCTCATTTTGCAAATGAAAAAATTAGAGTTCAGTAACATGTTCAAAGTAACCAGGTAAGTGAAAGGCCATCCTGGGATTAAAATCTACACTCTGTTCTCTCATTCCAAGGGCATTTTCCATGCCCTTTAACATATCCAGTTCTACCGTGTATTCATTTTCAAGGGCTGCCGTAACAAATCACACTAACTGGATGGAGATTTATCCTCTCACAGCTCCAGAGGCTAGAAGCCTAGTATTAAGGTGTTAACAGGGACAGTTCCTTCTGGAGGGTCTGAGGGATGATTTGTTCCATGTCTTTCTCCCAGCTTCTAGTGGTTGCTGGCAAGCCTTGGCATTCCTTGCCTTGTAGACACATCACTCGAATCTCTGTTTGTGTCATCACATGGTCTTCTCTTCTCTGTATGTCTATCTATGTCTCTGTATCTCTCCTAAGGACACCAGCCACTGTGGGGTCAACCCTAGTCCACTAGGAACTTATCTTAACTAATCAATATCTGCAAAAACTGTTTCCAAAAGGGTCACATCCTGAGGTTCCACGTGGACATGGATTTTGGAGTCTTCTATTCAACTCACAAAACAAAGAATTGTTAAACAATAAAATGAAGAGTTTAAAATCAAGTTTTCTCTGTTTTATAATGTTACTTAGGGATAAAAATCAAAAGCAATAGTATTTATGAAAACTGCCTTCAAAGTATAAATGTAAAACTATAGTCCCTATTATCCTACACACATGTATTTTCAGGTTTATTCTTTCTTGAAATGTGCTTCCTTCACAGCCCAGCCATATACAGAAGGTTTCTGAAAGAAAGGCATTTGTCCATAAGGATACAGATGGGCTTCTCATTGTCTCCTTTACTTTTTTATACCTCCCCAGATCTCCTGGTTTTCTTTCTCTCTGCCTAAGAAACATGAACAGAGAAGTGTGACCCACCATTCCAATTTTTGCAGGATGTCCTGGGTTTAGCATAGCCCCACATCCTGGGGAAACCCTCAATCCTCAGCATACTGGGAGATTTTCAAACCCTAGCATGAGAAGTGACCCAAGGGTTTAAAGTATATGAAGAGGACTAATTACTATTCATCAGTGAATTTGTATATTTCTGAAAGTGAATTCTTGTGGGAATTGTCTTAGTTTTCTTGTATGATAGAAAAATGATTAAACTATTCAAGTGTGATTTTATTACAGCCATACCTAGGCACCATTATAGAACATGAGGTTTGCATTTTTCAGCTACCATTCACCTTCAGTTTGGTTAATACTTTGTTCCCCCTTGAGCTAAAGAGACATACAACAAGATCTAGGAGCTAGTCAGGGGTAGGCTGAGGGGAGGACTTTCCTCCTGGGTAAGATTAAACCAGGTTTCTTGAGTGATCTCATTCCACCATTGCTTGTTTGTTCCATTACCCAAATAACTTGGGGGTCATTTTAGGAAAAAAAAATTCTTTCTGACCCCATCTCCAGAAGTTTACTAGGTCTCTGGTGGAGTTTAGAAATTTGTGTTTATCAGGTGATTCTGACAATGAGCCAAGTTTGGAAGAACAGAAATACTTGGCACACATTTGGATTATCAACAAAAGAAGCAACACCAAAGCACTGACTGGACAAATAGTTCTCACCGTTAGAAGCATCACTACTTGATTTATAGCTGCTCTAGAATAAAGTATAAAAATAATAATAAAACTTGAATCTTATGACTTCCTTCTAGACTTTATTAGTCACGTAATTTGAGAACTCTCAGTCCATCACAAGTTATGCCCTGTTCTCATTGTTGGCAAATATAAACCCTGGAGCCAGGGACAGATGTTTGTGATGATAAGCAATAAAAAGTCAAATGATCTGTGCACAGTAGCCAGGACCCTGAACAATTAGAGGGTGACTAGCTGAGACCATTTCAGCCTGGCAGTTGAAGTCTGTGTTGATTCCCTACCCTTCCCCAGCTCAGGAGGAAAAGTGTTGTGATGGCTAGGGGACAGTGTGGCAGTATGGAGGGAGACCAGATAAAATAAAAGGAGCCAGAGTTTACAGGTATGGATGGGTCACCGTGTACAGAGCACATGGCTTCTTGGGGAGGGGTGGTTGGTCTTTGCTAGGTTCTACAGAGGCCCATGGATATGGGCTGGCTACAACTAGAAGAGCAAGTGGAGGCATGAGTGTTAGCATTGATCACCTTTTTGGGACTGAGCAGTTGCACCCTCTGAGGGACTGTGGGTATACCCTGTGGTCCCAGGGGTAGGGTTACTTGTTGATAGACGAGTCTTCTTTGACATCAGAGATGTGTAATGCCTGAGACTCCAGAGCCTATGACTATGGAAATGGCTGCAAGAAAAAATGGAAGCAGAAGAGCCTTGTTAGGGTTTCTTGCTTTTTAACTAGGAAAGAAGACATTTCAGATACTTTAGCCAGTAACTTAGAATCTCATTGGAATAAAATGTAGTCACATTAAGGGTGGGGAAAGTATGAAAGACACAGAGGAAAATACACTATAGTAAATGCTGTTTGAAAGCCCATACAAAGACTTGTATAAGGAAGCTGCTACCTGTAAGAAACTGCCTGAATGTAACACATCCTCTTAGAAATCATTTAAAGGAGATACTTGATCATAATGATGATATGGCTTCCCATGAGCCTGCAGACATGTGAAAGTGAGGAAACGTGAAGGATGTGAGGACATTCCAGATACTGGTCTCAGAGCCACCTTCTCAGCCCCCTTGTGTTGAAAATATTCATGGGTTGTTTTAGCCCATGCAAAATACCCATATGGCTTAAGCGTGAATCAGTATTTTCTGTTAGTTAACACTGTATTGAGCACATACTATGTACCAGGCTCCATTGCTAAAGTTTTGACTTTGTGGTGGGCAGGGGGTGGATAATTTTTCCTCTCTCCTTCTGAGCTCTTAGCTGAGACTTCTGTAATAAAAGATGGATTAACAAGACAAACACACACAGAAATTTTTAATTGTGTACATGGACGATCCAGGAAAAGTGAGTGACTCTCAAAGAAGTGGCTTTAGAATTCATGATTAAATTCCATCTTAATAGAGAAAAAGAAGTGGGGGGTGTAGTCCTCTGGGGAGAGTAAATGATTTTTAGGAAAGATGAATGAACCCTTAGGAGAATAGATGGGAAGTTTGATAGTTTGTGACAAAATTAGTCGGTGTGTGTATGTCTACTTCTAGTCTCCTTTGCTGTGGTAAGTCAGCCCTCTGTGGTTGATAAAATTCCTGGAGGGAGAACATATGACAGTTGATTTCCTTTTGGAGCATTTGTCTTTTTAGGTAGATAAGAGGATTTCTGAGAATGCCTCCCCCCACTGCTCCATGAATATGTTGTTTTTGTAGTGCCCAGAACTCAAAATAATCAGTATATACAAGTGACATCTATTGGGGTGGGATGTTCTCCCTTCAGTGTGTATAATTTTGTTTATTCTTGACAACAAATATAGTATTTTTAGGACTCCCATTTTACAGATAAAGAGACTGTGAGAGGTGAATTAAGTTGTCTAGGGTTATGGATCCTGGGAAAGACAGAACTGGGACATGAACCCAGGTCTGTCAAACTCCAAACCAATTGTTTGTAAAACCCATGCTATACAGGTTAGCATACTATGATTGTATAATAAATACCCCTGAAAAGAGTAGATAAAGAAGAGGCTGATAATTGAGTTGTGGCCATTGACTGGGAGAAGGGTTGAGGAGAAAAGAGTAGAGGAAGAAACATACTACAGGCTAATAGCATTACAATATAATTTCCATGGCTAATTTTATTTATGGGAGTGAATTTACTTTACTTGCTTTGTGGAGTGAGAACATACCTCACGTTGCTTGACCAATGCCTAAATGATAATTTTGAAAATGGGAAGAGCTCTGGAGGTTATAATCTTGAGAATAACATCCAGATAACGAAGTTCAGAGATGATTAAGGAATCTCTAATTTATATATCGAATTTATGAAAAATGTCTTCTGGGAGAGGGAATAACGTGGAATATAATCCAATTAGAGTTCAATGAAGAGCTAATTGAACTATAAAATAGACATTTTATTTGGTTGAATTTTTTCCTTAAAATCTTATATACTTTAATTTTGCTGAACGACTAGGAAGAGTTCTCTATTTAATATATAAATTACATTAAGCTCCAATTTCTTTGTTATTGCCCCACAGTCTTGCAGTTTAAATCACTGTTCTTCTAAACATTTAGGAATGTCTTTATTGCTTTTTAGCATGCTGTATAGCAGTTACAAACTCAGTCACAAGTTTTGAGTAAGATTCAGACAAATCATGAACAGTCCTGTGTTTTAGATTGCTCCCTCCACACATGGTATGGCCAAAATGTTTCCTAAAATTTATGAAATGAAAACAGTATAGCAGAATGAGTGATTTGTCTTGAGTTTCAGATGTCTTCATCTATGCAACAATCTAGCCATTATAATCACTGAATTACCTGAAATACACATAGCATGGTAGCATGGGTAATCAGTAGATGCATGTTTTAGGTGTTGAAATGTTTATTAATGTTTCTAATGATGTCTCACTAAGTACCAAATAATACCTCTGGCCTTGGGTAAATGTCTAGAAATATTTAAACAGCTGTATGAGTTTTTCCCAAATCCGAAGGAAAGATATCAGCGATTTATTTGCACTTTACTAGTTGACTCAATTGACGGGATGCTAATGGGCTTTCTACTACCTTAATTAATTTATTTATTTTAAAGTTTATTTATTCTGAGAAAGACAGGGTGTGAGTGCGGGAAGGACAGAGAGAGAGAAGGTGGGAGAGAATTCCAAGCAGGCTCCACACTGACAATGTGCGAAGCTTGAACCCGCAAAACTGTGAGATCATGACCTGAGCCAAAACCAAGAATCCAGTGCTTAACCAGCTGAGCTACCCAGGCACCCTTCCATTACCTTCTTTTAGAATAAAGTTATCCTTATCAGCTTGGAAAAATATATTCTATATAATACTAAGCGTGAAGCAATCTGAATATCATACTGTATGGGTTTTAAAACCTGGCTTTGCCACTTGATAGCAGTATATCTTTGGACAAATTATTTAACCTGCTCTTATCACATGTTTCCTCATCTTAAACATAGGAATAATGAAACTATGTCCTAGGCTTGTTTTAAGGATTAAGTAAGTTCATGTGTGAAAAAAGGCTTAGAATAGTGCCTGGCACACAGCAAGTGCTAGATAAGAATTGCTATTACTTTTCTCATCTTACTTGGATCTGAGATGCCTTTCTGCATAGATGTGAAATATTTTCCCACACTTCTTGAAGAACTGAAAAGAACTTTAAACATACCATGTCTGATTCAATGAAGGAACCAACAAGCGTGTGATATATTTAATATTGTGCGAAATGTCTTTAGGAACAGGGAAAATATATTTGGTACAAATATTTTAATTTCCTCAAGAAATAGAACCTGTTACTGCAGCAACAGCTGTACATCTAACTACAATGAGTTCATAAAATAAAAGGGAGAGTAGTCATAGAAACCACAAAGGGGAAATTATGCTCTAAGCAGATTCCCAAGCCTCTAGTTATTAAATAATAAACTGAGACCTCATAAACATGGAAATGTATTCTAAACATAAAGTACTCAAGCTCTGCTATACTAATTTAACTGAAGTCTAATTTCTTTCCATATTAAACAGATAGCCACTCTTTTTTTTTCATCTTGCCACTTTTTTCTTCTGCTGATGAATTATAATAAATAGTATAATTTAAGTCAATAAAAAAGACATTTAATAGAAGTTTCTTTTCCTTTGTAGAAACCCCTCTGTAGACTGAAGATAGGTTCATCCACCACAGCCTCACGACACCTCCATCCTCCACCAGGAACCAGGCTGTCACTGCCTAGTGCCCCTATAACATGTTTGAGGATATATTATTATTTTTTAAATATTTAGTAAGGATTTTTGCTTGACCAGCTTCCACTCGGCAATCAACCAAGAGGGGAGGCTTCACAGTATTCATTAGCACACATTCTCACAGACCAATCTGAAGGATCGCTACTCCCAAATTCTTGCTACCCTGTAAACTACTGGTAGGCTTGCTCCATTCTCCTTTTCCTTGCTTTTGGCACTAAACTCAGGCAGATTTTATCAACAGGTGAGAGGAAGCAAAAGGAAAGCTCATTGATTTAGCTGTTGCCCAAGAAATTCCTTAGCTTTGAGGGTCAGAAGGAAGGAGTGAAGAGCTAGGAAAATACTCCGCTGGTTTTAAGCCTGAGGATACTCTCCCCAAAAGGCTACCTACCTATATTATTAGCTGCTATTAATGATGGTGAGTTGGCTAACTTTTATTTATTCCTAGAGCCTACTGTCCAATGATAACTTTGTTACTAGCATCATTCTATATAAATCTCTCATCTGTAGAAAGACACTGATTCAATTATTATTTTTATTTTGCTTATAAAAAAGCTGAGACATAGAGAATTTTAATAACTTGCTCAAGGGGGTTGTAAACAGGTCATAAGGTGATTAATAAAGACCCTACCTCCCCTTTTTTTTGATACCAACCCTCAAATTCAAATTCTTAATCTTTCTGCCAGTGGTTCTCAAAATGCTCCCAGCAGGTAGCAACATCTCTTGGGAATTAGAAATGCAAATCCTCAGGCTCCATCCCAGACCTACTGAAATAGAAATCCTGGGGGTGGAGCCCACCCATCTATGTCTCAACAGTGTGCCAGGTGATTTTAGTGTGTGCCAAGTTTGAAGACCGCTGCTTTATGCTGCAAGGCTTCATGTTTAAAAAAAAAAGTTCAGCGTCAGAAAGTGACCTCATAGACCCAGCTAAGCTTGTGGGGTTTCTTATAAGCCTGTGGTTATGGAATTTGTGTGGTTTCTTTGAAGAAAGAATAAGTTGTTGAGAAAAACTTCCAAATTTTCCAAATTCCCATCACCCTGTAGCATGATAGTTATGATCCTAACTATGTAGGAAGGCAGATGACGTGGAGAAAATTGCTTAGTCTTAAGTGAGAAAGTGTTTTTCATGTATTGTGACAGGTATTATATGGATTAAGAAATTACATTTATGTCTTTATTTCCCTAATGAAGAGCACTGAAGTAAAAAGTAACCTTCTTTATCCTGAAAATTTGTGACAGCTTATTCCCTTTCAAGGGATTAGAGCAATGCATATGCTAATCAATCTATAGTGGCATCATTTTGCTTGCAAAGATGACAATATAGCAAATGCATGTTCCCTGTATAATATTGGATGTGCCATGATGGAAGAAAGTAAAAGACATAATTTCCACGTAAGAAATGTCAATCAATATAAAGTTGAAATTCAGTTCAGGGGAAGTGTCATTCTTGCAATGTTCTGGCAGAATAACTGAGAAAAAATTCTTTGAGAGTTCCTAGATAAACTAGAATCTGTTACACTGACTTGTAGATTCGATTTGCTGTTTCTAATCTGTCTTTTGTGACTAAGTGTCTCTTGTGAATATGTAAACTGATTATTTCCTTTTTTATTCATTGTTTTGGAATGTTTATGAGTAGGAAAGCATATCTGGTTTCTCTGGTCCTACCCATGTCATTTTTAAAACAATGATTTTGCCAAGTTCATGAATGCCAGTCTTTTTTATATATTGTATCCTCTGTGTTAGGCACACAGCTTTAGCTTAATGCGTATCTGTTGGATGGGTGGATGATACTGCCCTCAGCGAAGTTATTCCCGAGCCCACTGCCCTTATGTTGTTTCACTGTATACCCTTTATATGGCCTCATTCCAAGATCATTAGTTTATAAAACACATTTACTTGAAGTTCAAATTTAGCAAATCACCTTATTTTAGCATTGGAAGGAAGCTCAGAAATGTTTCAGATCCAGCCTGTCTACAACATGGCTGAATGCTAATGACTACTAACACTTCTAACAGTAACCTTGCTGCTCCATAATGGGGTATATTTCATAGTTTGACCTTCTTTTCTCCCTCCCTCAACTCTTAACCTTATTGCTTAGCCCTGCTATTTGAAGTCTCAAGTAAGATCCTGGTCCCTTGCTACTTAAAAGATTGTCCTGGGACCAGCAGTATGGTCCTCACTGGGCACCATGTTAGAAATATTTTCAAGCACGTGTCAAACCACTGACTCGGAATCATCATTTTAAAAATCTTCAAATTTTGGGGTGCCTGAGTGGCTCAGTTTGTTAAGTATCCAACTTCAGTTTGGGTCATGATCTCGCGTTTGATGATTTCAAGCTCCATGTCAGGCTGTCAGGCTCTGTACTGACAGCTCAGAGCCTGGAGTATGTTTCAGATTCTGTGTATGTGTGTTTGTGTGTGTGTGTGTGTGTGTGTGTGTGTGTGTGTGTGTGAGAGAGAGAGAGAGAGAGAGAGAGAGAGAGAGAGAGTCTGCCCCTCTTTCACTCACTCTCTCTCTCTTCCTCAAAAAATAAACATTAAAAAAATAAAAATAAAAAATCTTCAAATTTACAAAATATCCTCTACCAATTTTTAATCTACTTGTAATTCTTTTTTTTAATGATTATTTATTTTTGAGAGAGAGAGAGAGAGAGAAAGTGGGGGAAGAGCAGAGAGAGAGGGAGACACAGAATCCAAAGCAGTCTCCAGGCTCTGAGCTGTCAGCACAGAGCCCGACTCGGGGCTTGAACTCACTATCTGCGAGATCATGACCTGAGCCAAAGTCGGATGCTTAACCGACTGAGCCACCCAGGCATCCCAAATCTACTTCTAATTCTATCCAGAGTATTTTTCATCTTAGACATTATCGTTTTGATCTCTAGAATATCTGTTTAAATTTTGTTCAATCTTCCAAGTCTCTCTTTTTCCTGTAATGTGTTCTTCTAGCTACTTGAACACATAGAATGCAGTTATAATACTTGTTTAAATGTGCTTGTCTACTTTACCATTGTGTCATTCCTGTGTTGATTTCAACGGACTAATTTTCCTTCTCACTATAGGTCATATTTTCCTTCTTGCATGGCTAGTAATTTTTGTCCCATTTGTTTTTATTTTGTTGCCATTTCTTTTGGTATCAGATTCAAAAAATCATCACCAAGTTCAGTGTTAAGGACCTTATCCCCTTTGGTTTCTTCCAGTTTTGTGGTTTTAATCTTACATTCCAGTCTTTAATCCAGTTTGAGTTTGATTTTAATGTATTATATATGATTGTGGTCCAGTTTCATTCTTTTGCATGTGGCTGTCCAATTTTCCCAACATTATTTATTGGAGTCTGTTCTGCCCTTTCCCCATTGTATATTCTTGACTCCTTTCTTGTAGGTTAATTGAATGCATATATGGGGGGTTTTTCTGGACTCTCTACTCTTTTCTATTGATCTTTGTGTCTGATTTTTTTTGCCAATATCTTACCACTTTGATTACTATTACTAGTTTTTTATAAGAGAGTTTGAAATAAAGAAGTATCATGCCTCTCAGTCTTCTTTCTCCAGATTGCTTTGGCTATTCAGAGTCTTTTGTGATTCTGTGCAAAGTTTAGGATTTTGTCCTATTTGTCTAAAAATTACCATTGGACTTTTGATAGGAATTGCATCAATAGATTGCTTTGGGTAGTGTGGACATTTAAAAAATACTAATTCATCCAATCCTTGAGCACAGAATATCTTTCCATTTGTTTGCATCTTTAATTTCTTTCAAAAATGTCTTATAGTTTTCATGTATAGGTCTTTTATCTCCTTGGTTAAATGTATTCCTAGGTATTTTATCTATTTATTTATTTACTTATTTATTTCTTTAATTTGTTTATTTTGAGAGAAAGAGAGAGTGCATGTGTGCATGCAGGAGGGGCAGAGAGAGAGGGAGAGAGAATCCCAAACAGACCACCATGCTGTCAACACAGGGCCCTTTGTGGAGGTCAACCCCATGAACCGTGAGGTCATGATCGAAGCTGAAACCAAGAGTTGGATGCTTAGCCAGCTGAGCCACCCAGGCACCCCTCAATTTCTTTTTTCTGATAGTTTATTATAAATGTAGAGAAACACAACTAACTTTTATATATTGACTTTGTACCTTGAATTTTTTTTGAATTCATTTATTAGTTTTGTCAATTTTGGGGTAGAGTCTTTAAGATTTTCTGTTTATAATATAATATCACCTGCAAATAGAGACAGTTTTACTTCTTCCCAATTTACATACCCCCCCCCTTTTTCCCTCAAGCTCTAACTACGAATTCCAGTACAATATTGAGTAAAAGTGGCAAGAGTGGGCATCCTTGTCTTGTCTTGATCTTAGCTTTTAGCTTTACACCATTGAGTTTGATGTTAGCTGTGGGTTTGTCATATATGACCATTACCTGGTAATTTTTGATTGGTTGTCAAAAATTATAAATTTATTTGCTGAGTACTGGATATTTTTATATTTTTACACGTATTCTTGTGCTTTGTTCTAGGATGTATTTCAGTTACATGAAGCCAGTTTGATCTTTTCTTATTTTTCTTTCAAGCTTTGACATATGGAACCAGATTGGTGTTAAGTAAAGAGCTAATTTTTGCCTCACTGCTGAGGAAAACACTTTTCTGAGTACTGAGACCATGAATTGTGAGGTTTTCCAGTTTGAATAGTGGGAACAGAAACTAGTTTTAGCTTTGTGAGAACTGCTATTTTTCTCTCAAATACTCTCAAGAATCTTTTTTTTTTTTTGGCTTCAGAAAATGACCTCATATTAATGAGTTCAGTACTCCTCACCTATGTACTGCACTTGGGGAGTACTCTGAAGACCTTCAGAGTTCTCTTTCTGGGTTTCCTCTCTTCTCTATGATACTCTGTCCTGGGAACTCTCAGAACCTTTGTCCCCCTGGACTCTCAGTTCTGTCTCTTCACTTCTTGAAATCTTCTGGGCATTGTCTGTATTTCCCCCTCTGTGTCATACATAGCTTGGAAACTCTTTCCATCCAGTAAACCGGGTTAATCGCTGGACTCCCCTCATTCATTTCCTATCTTTCAGAATTCACTGTCCTTCATTACCAGTTGTCCAAATTCTTGAAAAAAAATAACCCATGTAAAAAATGTTCCAAAGACAAATATAAAAACAAACAAACAAACAAACAAACAAACAAAAAACAAGGATCACCTCTCATCTCACACTGCCAGGAACAAGTATGATTAGCATTTTCATTAAACCCACATCTTTATGCATTAAAAACACAAAATATTTCTGATATCATTTGGGTTTTGGGTAAAGACTCAAGATATGTCTTGATATTTAATTGTCTTCTGACAGTAAGATGGACCTTATCTAGTAGAGATCACCCATACTCCCAAAGACCCTGATTCTTTCCATCTTTTCACTGAACTTGTATTGATATTGATTTTACCCAGCCCAACTTGCAGGTCATTTTTTAAAATAATAATTATTGTTATGATATTAATAATTATAGTAATTATTATTATTAACATAATTATTTATTATTATTACTTCTTGTGTGGTGCAACCAGTGGAAGCATTTCATTTCCACTCTGTTGATATTTATTGTTGAAGCATCATCACAAAGGCCTATTTTTCTCTTTCTTATTTTTAATATAGAAACACCGCATACAAATAACTGAAGTTCTCTAAAAGCTATTCTCGTGTGACTGTGACAACTAAAGCTTTGTGTTAGTGTGAGAAAAGCTGGTATGCATTTTATGTATAGCCTGCCCTTGTTCATAACTGTGAAATGTTAGAAGGTTGAATTGCCCCAGTTGTTGTGTTAGGTCTGTTGATGTCAGCTATAATAAATTGCCCCAAATCTTCATGGTTTAGCATCAAAGTGCACACAGTCTTATCAGATGTTTGGTAGTCAGCCTTCCATGCAATATTCCTTTCATCTCATTCATCTTAGGACCTATTTCTGAATCTTCTGCCTTTGGTTGGACAACAAGTGAAGAGAATGCAAGAAGCATCAAATTTCAAGGTCCCATCTTGCATGAGAGAGTGGCTGTGACTTCTGTGTTTAAAGACTGTGAGGGGGAAAGAGGAATCAGTGAGCATCTAGCCAGATTTGACCCAAGAGAGGAGCCTTTTTAAATTGTTTTCACTGTTTTGCATATGTCCTAGTATACTGCTAAGACTTTCTAACAGGTTTATGTTCTTTGGCGATCGTTGCATGACTCCATCGTTTGCTGTCTCTCCACTCCATCCTGACACCACACACAGAAGTCAGCACTATGTCTGACACAGGTGGCCACAGACTAACGGACTTTCCCCTCAACTGTCTGTTACTATCCTCTCCCAATATGGTAGCTAGACAAAGCAGTGTGTCACCCTCCTATTCAGACTCTCCCTTCGGCTGACATGAGCCAGAAATGCTGACTCCTCTTCATGCCATGGAAATGCCATAACGTAACATAACATAACATAACATAACATAACACACACACACACACACACACACACACACACCCTGAACTTGTGCATATTGCTGTTGGCAGGATGACCATACTTTGCTTATGGTTTTTGACTACTTTGTTCATAGTTTTGTTATAAACTTGCTTCTTCACAGAAAGAAAGATAGCAGGGGAAGCACTGTATCTTGTGACTTAGGAGCCTCCCTCATTGTATATGTCTCTTAGGATAAAATGCTTATAACTGAAACAAACTAACCCAAATGTTTGGTGGAAAATTGCCTCAAAAAGCTGGGTATATTCCCTATTTCTTCCTTTCCTTTCCATTGCCCCTTATGAGTGATGGCACTGAAGGGGACCTTGCTCTTGAGGTACCCATTAGAATTTGGAAGTGCTGCCTTTTGTGCTGTTTTTGGACACTTCCAAACAGGACTCTAAGGTGAGTTTAAATGAGTGCGTGTGAGCAGTTGGCAGAGTTAGGGAGCTTGGTGAGCTGGAGCTGGACTCATTCGAAGAACTTGACTGTCACGGTGTTTATGGCTTCTCTACAAATATCAGCACATCTTCAATGTGGTAAACCACACAAAGTTGTTAGCAATTTGTTTGCTGTTGGTGGTTGATACAGTGGGAAGACAGACTACCTTTTTTAGAATTTGCCTTTGCTTACTTACTGTCTTTTTCAGAATCTAGCAACAACCACATTTGTTGCATTTTCTGGCTTGCAATTTTGTCTTTTCCAGGCTGTTTACTCAAGGCACTCCTCTTCTAGAGACATACACAGTTTATGTGGTAACAACTGTTTTCCCTGATGTGCTGGTTCTGGGAGGTAAAGTTAGGTAAATAGCTGAAACCAGAAGCAGATTATGACACGAGGAAAAGTGAATACTTTTACAAGGGTCCTCAGAAAAAAAAAAACATATTCTGATTGATAAAACTTTAGTTTCTGGAAAGGAGAATCTGATATGAAAGCCATTGCCAGAAAGTATTGCCTTTTTGCAATGAACTGTGTTCAAAAATAAGTTCTGGGCAGTAGAAGCTATAGAGACAATGAAGTTGTTCTCATGAAAAAGAGGAAGGCAGAAGAATTTAAAAAAATGAACTCTGATAAGAAGAATGGAATTATTTATTAAGTTAGTCCAAGCCATTTGGGCAGCTCTATGGATAGAGTTGAGAAGGGTTATTTATCCTAATTCCATAGTTGTGGTTGCTATGGTATGTACCAGGGGCTGGCAAAATTCAGTCTATGCTTCAAATCTGGCCCACTACCCATTTTTATAAATAAAGTTTTATTGGTAAACATCCATTTATGCGTTTCCTATGGCTGCTTTTGCTCTACATTGGCAGAATTGAGTAGTTGTGACATAGAAATTATGTGGCCTGAAAAAGTGACCATATTTATTTACTATCTAGCCCTTTACCAAAAAGTTTGCCAACACCTGGTATGCATAGTAAATGCATAAGTGCTAGAGAATTGTTATAAACAAAATCCAATGTGAATGGTTAGAAATGCCAAGGCTCTGGGAAATAGGTGTATGACTTTGAAGCTGAGCTTAAGGGTTCATTCGGGTCATCCACTTTAACATCTGTCTCTCCTGCCAGTAGGAAACCAAAAGCAAGAAAAGTGAAGTGATTTTGCCAAGGTTGCACAACAAGTAAGAGACAAAGTCAGAATAAACCTCCAGGCTGCTACATTTCATGTCAATATAATTCTAGAAATTGATAAAGAAGACTTACAGTATGAATAGATAAGTGGTCCCTTTTGATTAGTATTTGACATTAATCACTCACAGTTTGGGAAACTGCTGCATAGTGGAATGCTATGTTCAGGTCTCCTGGACACTACCTAAGAAGACAAGTTATTCCTTAGTAATAACAGAAAGACCTTACTATAATGCAGATTTGTTTAATGAAGATCCTGGAAGGAACTTTTGGGTCAGCATATCATAAAGCTTGAGTGATCCTTCAAAGGTTATTTTTTATTGATTCAAAGGATGATTTTGCTCTCAAAAATCTCTATTTTTATTTTAAAAATTTCTATGAAACCTCAAATTCCCAGTTCTACTAATGTAATTGAGGCCATGGTGCCAAATTATACTTCTTTTCAGCTGCACTTTCTTGATGTTAAGTATTGTCAATGTGAAGATTTTGATGTTAAATAACTTCCTCTGACATGAACGTAAT